>NW_028163892.1:0-44193 GCF_964263955.1 Coregonus lavaretus | reverse complement strand
TAACATTTCAAATTAATCAGGCAAAAGACACAAGAAACACAATCAATAAGTCAAATGTATTTATCGAGCCCTTTTTACTGTATTTATAGAGCCCATTTTACAACAGCAGTTGTCACAAAGTGCTTATACAGAAACCCAGCCTAAAACCCCAAACAGCAAGCAATGCAGATGTAGAAGCACGGTGGCTAGGAAAAACTCCCTAGAAAGGAAGGAACCTAGGAAGAAACCTAGAGAGGAACCAGGCTCTGAGGGGTGGCCAGTCCTCTTCTGGCTGTGCCGGGTGGAGATTATAAGAGTACATGGCCATTAAGGCCAGACCGTTCTTCAAGATGTTCAAACATTTATAGATGACCAGCAGGGTCAAATAATAATCACAGTGGTTGTAGAGGATGCAACAGGTCAGCACCTCAGGAGTAAATGTCAGCTGGCTTTTCATAGCTGAGCGTTCAGAGGTCGAGACAGCAGGTGCGGTAGAGCGAGAGAGAGGGGGAGGGAGGGAGAGAGAGAGAGAGAGAGAGAGAGAGAGAGATGGAGAGAGAGATGGGAGAGAGAGAGAGAGAGAGAGAGAGAGAGAGCGAGAGAGAGAGAGAGAGAGAGAGAGAGAGAGAGAGAGAGAGAGAGAGAGAGAGAGAGAGCGAGAGAGACAACAACAGGTCCGCGACAAGGTAGCACGTCTGGTGAATAGGTCAGGGTTCCATAGCCACAAGTAAAACAGCAGAAATTGGATCAGCCGCACAACCAGGAGGACTGGGGACGGGGACAGCCAGCAGTCATCAGGCCAGGTAGTCCTTAGGCATGGTCCTATGGCTCAGGTCCTCCGGGAGGGAGAGAGAGTGAGAGAGAGATGGGAGAATTAGGGGGTGCATACTTAAGTTCACACAGGACACCAGATAAGACAGGAGAGTTACACCAGATAGGACAGACTGATCCTAGCCTCCGGCACATAGACTACTGCAGCATAGATACTGGAGGCTGAGACAGGGTGGGTCGAGTGACACTGTGGCCCCGTCCGACGATACCCCCGGACAGGGCCAACCAGGCAGGATATAACCCCACCCACTTTGCCAAAGCACAGCCCCCACACCACTAGAGGGATATCAACAGACCACCAACTTACTACCCTGAGACAAGGCTGAGTATAGACCACCAACTTACTACCCTGAGACAAGGCTGAGTATAGCTCACGAAGATCTCCTCCACCACATGAGCCCGAGGGGCGCAAAACCGGACAGGAAGATCACGTCAGTGACTCAACCCACTCAAGCTGAGTATAGTTAAAAAATCCTGTCTCTACGTGACGCACCCCTCCTAGGGACGGCATGGAAGAGCACTGGTAAGCCCTTCACAAAAACAGAAAAAAAACTAGGTAAACCTCTAAATGTAACCGTAAACACAACGCATCACAAAGACCGATTTGTTATTGTTATAAAAGACAGCTTGTCATATTGGACTCATTATTAATTAGTTTGGATGGGTTGCAGAAGGCTTATTAAAATCTAAATATACCAGTCTTACTCCTCTCTCATCACGGCCAAATTGTAAATGTAAACCACAGGTTTGTTTGGAAACATACTGACGTGTTAGTTGGGATTAAAGATTACTGCCAGTCCTCCATTTGGCAGCACTCACCAACCCTAGGAATAACTTAAATTAGAGTGACCAATTTTCCATTAAAACTCTTCCATAGCTTCAGCAGCCATCATTGCTGTGCTTCTGATTTATGAAAAGACTAATAGTACCGTCTGTACACACTGAAAACACTAACAGTACCGTCTGTACACACTTTGAAAGGTACAGATTGCAAGTGGCATGTTTGGTTTCTGAGCAGTACAATGTGAAGGCCTACTGAGAAATATCTTAGCTAGGACCGGGACAGGAAATATCTTAGCTAGGACCGGGACAGGAAATATCTTAGCTAGGACCGGGACAGGAAATATCTTAGCTAGGACCGGGACAGGAAATATCTTAGCTAGGACCGGGACAGGAAATATCTTAGCTAGGACCGGGACAGGAAATATCTTAGCTAGGACCGGGAGGAAGACATTACGCCGACAACGAGCGCCGTTATCAACGGAGACGCTACCTTTGACTTCCATATATCTTGAACTGGGAAGCATTTACATTATGTCAGCAAAGCAGAGATATGGGTTAAAAATGCATGTCAGAAGCTAGGATTGTACTGCCCATCCAACTGGCTTCAGATTTTCATGCGAATATTCTAGAAGCGGCATAAAGAACAAATATGCAAATTTTTCCACCAGTGGTACGTTTCCACCAATGGACTTGTTGCAGATAAAAATCAGTCTGTGACGATGTAAATGTAATTTTTTTTTCACTTAAGTTTTCATTTACTGAATAAAAATCTAAAGTTCAATGTGTTTCCATCGCATTTTCAACTCTACCGATTGTTTTGTCACAAAAACTGTTGCGTTAAATAGCAAATGTGCCCACTCTGGTCTTGGCACGTGCACTATAATAATAATAATAATATGCCATTTAGCAGACGCTTTTATCCAAAGCGACTTACAGTCATGCGTGCATACATTTTTTTTTTTGTGTGTATGGGTGGTCCCGGGGATCGAACCCACTACCTTGGCGTTACAAGCGCCGTGCTCTACAGAGGACCACTCTAGCCAACAGCTCACAGATACAGTGCGGGTAGGCTGTGTGGGTAAACTAGTCTACATTATGAGATTATTATGGATAAGAGCGAGAATATTTGTATTTGTCAAACGAATAAGACCCTCGATATTTATTGGAAAGCAGCATCAGGCTCATCACCTTGAACTTTCACCACCCTGTGGAGGTCATCATAACTTATTTCATCTGTAGCTTAATAAACTGCATGTTTTCTCGATTCATAGCGGGAGGACCATCATCGCGTGACTCCAAATGTACTTCCATATGATGGTTATTATAACAATATTTGCACATAATAAAGGCGTTTCTACCGCCATTTCCCGCATAACTAATTTTACCGACACAAAAAGATTCCACCATGTTGAACTAACAAATGATCTGTCAGCATTTATAAAATTACACAGAAACTTTCTGTTTCCATCACAGCTGTCCAGATTTTTTTAAATCTGACTTTACTCACATACAAACTGGGGATGGAAACGTGGTTAGAGAAAAGGAAGTGTCAAAACCAGGAGATGACTTAGATTAGAAAGTATCCTGTAACACTTCACTTAAAGCCTAAAATCATTATGAGTTACTGTAGTATGCCGTTAAAATGCATCATATGACTTGTCATGGACATGCATGACCCCTTTATAATCTCTATAACGTCTTATGAACAGCCATTTTGAGTCAGTCGAATGTTGATACATAGAGAGACAAAAAATTATAACTCATCATACCTGCAGGCTTTAAATAACAAGTATTCAAATCATCAAACACAGTATGATTGGTGCAAGAACTGAAACAAGTCTACACAGAATACACACACTGTAACAATAAACATACTGTAGCCTATTTGGGTGAGAACAGTTTTTATAGTTGTATTTCCATTAGATGTGTTGCTCAATGGAGAGTTATGAGAAATGCTGCCAACCTTCTGTTGCCAGACAGACAGACGGTTGGTTATCAGTTGGCTGCACAGCTTTACGATATGTAACTTTACTTCATGACAGCTTTATTGTTGTCGAAGATGTTAGCATAAGTTACCTCGTGACAAAGTCGCCAAGAGTATCCATGTAACTCAGCAGTTAAAGTAGAATCTTTCTTATCGTGTTGGCGGTCACTTCTCTACTTGGCATTGCCTGTACTAGCTACAGTGCATAAAGCATTAATACCCCTTGACTTATTCCACATTTTGTTGTGTTACAGCCTGAATTCAAAATTGAATAAATATATATTTTTTCCTCACCCATCTACACACACAAAACCCCAGAATGACAAAGTGAGAACTTGTTTTTAGAAATAGTTGCAAATGTATTGAAAATGAAATGCAGATATATCTGATTTACATAAATACTCAAACCCCTGAGTCAATACTTTGTAGAAATGCCTTTGGCAGCGATTACAGCTGTGAGTCTGTCTGGGTAAGTCTCTAAGAGCTTTCCACACCTGGATTGTGCAACATTAGCCCATTATTATTTTGAAAATTCTTCAAGCTCTGTCAAATTGGTTGTTGATCACTGCTAGACAACCATTTTCAAGTCTTGCCATAGATTTTAAAGTAAATGCAACTTATTATGTGACTTGTTCATCAAAGTTTTATTCCTGAACTTATTTAGGCTTGACATAACAAAGGGGTTAATGAATTAATTTGTAAACATTTTGAAAAACATAATTCCACTTTGACATTATGGAGTATTGTGTGTAGTCCAGTGACAAAAACAAAAAAAAATCTCAATTTAATCACATTTAAATTCAGGTTGTAACACAAACAAATGTGGAAAAATGTTAAGGGGTGTGAATAGTTTCTGAAGGCCCTGGATGTTTATCTCCTGTGATGATATATACATACCTGAGATAAGGGGAGAGTACATTGGAAGACCTATCACCATTCCACGTTCCTATGTGTGTGTGTGTGTGTGTGTGTGTGTGTGTGTGTGTGTGCGTGTGCGTGTGCGTGTGCGTGTGCGTGTGCGTGTGTGTGTGTGTGTGTGTGTGTGTGTGTGTGTGTGTGTGTGTGTGTGTGTGTGTGTGTGTGTGTGTGTGTGTGTGCGTGTGCGTGTGTGTGTGTGTGTGTGGGTCGTTTGCAAAGGGAACACTCTGTTCTCTATGTCTTTATGATAGGGTGGGTGTGTCGGGCTGATAGGACTATTGCAGAACAGGGGTCAAAAACCTTTTGGCCAAAGCCACTGTGGTCAACTAGTCACTCCTCCCCCTGCAGAAAATATGATAGTTGTTTATGCCGGCCAGTGCTTTATTCACCAATTAGATGATCACTAAAACACATGATTTGTAGTTGGATATGATGAAGGGGTGTGGTCAAAAATGCTGCAGGACGGCCATATACAATGGTCTGGATTGCAATGGGATGCTGAAAGACATTTTAGTCATTTAGCAGACGCTCTTATCCAGAGCAACTTACAGTTAGTGAGTGCATACATTTTTATTTTTTTTATTTTTTTCATACTGGCCCCCCGTGGGAATGAATCGATCCCACAACCCTGGCGTTGCAAACACCATGCTCTACCAACTGAGCTACATCCCTGCCGGCCATTCCCTCCCCTACCCTGGGCCAATTGTGCGCCGCCCCATGGGACTCCCGGTCGCGGCCGGCCACGACAGAGCCTGGATTCGAACCAGGATCTCTAGTGGCACAGCGATGCAGCGCCTTCGACCACTGCGCCACTCGGGAGACAGGGGCAGGGGGGTAGTTGCAGTGAGGCGGGCAGGAGGTAATACATGTATTTAGGACAGAAGTCTGCAGACAGAACGGCTGCCCCGCTGCCTGGAACCTCCCTATACCCGCAGGCTTTGAAACTGACACAGTGTGTACCCTGGCCTTGCCCACATTGACCTGTGGTGGCACGGTGTTGGTAGTGGGACAGAGGGTAGTTGTAATGAGGACACCAGGTCTGCAGACAGAACACTCAGTCTACTACCTGGCACCTCCCTGTACCTGCAGGCCAATCACAGATAGCTAGATAAAAAACCTGGCCTTTGGAACTGGCATGGGTAGAGTGTATAGCCCTGGTCTTAGGAACAGGAACTGGCGTGGGGAGAGTGTATAGCCTGGCCTTTGTCCACATTGACCTGGTCTCCTCTTCCTGCCAACTCAACTGTTGTATTTGTGTGTATTGTTTTGACTTGTGGGTGTTACTGCACGAGCTAGAAACACAAGCATTTCGCTGCACATGTGATAACATCTGCAAAATATGTGTATGCTACACAAACAATAAAATGTGATTTTTCTCAACCTCCTTTCTTTCTTTCTTTCTTTCTTTCTTTCTTTCTTTATTTCTTTCTTTCTTTCTTTCTTTCTTTCTTTCTTTCTTTCTTTCTTTCTTTCTTTCTTTCTTTCTTTCTTTCTTTCTTAAGTGTGAATCTAACAACATGTAATTTTTTTTCTCTCCATGGAACTAGTTTCTTACCAAGAGAGATAGAGCACTCTTTATGGTGGATCAAGTTTCAACTAAACGAACGCCCTCATGTAGGCTACACACAGAGGCGGATGGACACATCTGAACATAAAGAAATGTGATTCTGTGAACACAAGAAAGAATTAAGAGCAATGAAATGTACCCTAGTCATCGGGTGTTCGTGAGTTAGTGGGGAAGGAGACTAGTGGAGCTGGCTGAGTTGACGTCTACAGGATTAAGACATTCTTCAGATATTTTGGTCATCTGGGCCAAGAACGTCAAATACTGAACGACTGTCCAGTTGTGTGCTGTAAGTCCATCCTAACCACTCAATAATAAGAACTATATGGCTATGTCTGCCTCCCAAATGGCAACCTATGGGCCCTGGTCAAAAGTAGTGCACTATATTAAGGGATAGGGTGCCATCTGAGACACAGCCTATGCGAAGGAGCAGAGGAACAGTGGGCTGTGGCAGCCCTGTTACGTAAAAACGCTTGGTAGGGTCATGAGAGGCTGCTGGCTTGCTGGCTCAGAGGCTTTCCTTGCTTTCCTTTGAACGTGGCTTTGACAAACAGATCTGTGATCCAACAGGATGAATGGGGGGGGGGGGGGGGGGGGGGATAGTTGGCTTTTGAGGAGCTCTGACTGCAGGCTCCGAGGCTATTGGCTGTAGAGAAGGAACACTAGCTTCCACCGCTGGCAGTGTTAATAAAGCTAGCTCTCACTATAAACCTATTGACATGGCCACCTCAAGCAGTGAGACCCCCGTTACATTAGCAACAAAGTTTTCAGGAATCTGGCCACAGTCCAGTCAGTGAATTTGCATGCTCTCCAGACAGGAAAGAAGACACTCATCCTCTCACTTAGAGTTGAATGTGGGTAGCAGGTCATGCCAGCTCCCTCAATGAAGGCAGACAATTTGCATAGATGTGCCTGATTCTCATTTAAAAAGACATATAGGTAGATAGTTATATAACACTGGAGCATGGGTATTCAGATGGGAGTAGGGAAGGGGGTAGGAGGTTAGGAGGGTAGGAGGGTAGGACACATGGAGGAAAAGACAAGAGAGAGGAGAAAACAAGAGAGAGATTAGGAGAGAAAGCAGGGAGGAAGAGAGAGATTAGGAGAGAAAGCAGGAAGGAGGAGAGAGATTAGGAGAGAAAGCAGGGAGGAAGAGAGAGATTAGGAGAGAAAGCAGGGAGGAAGAGAGAGATTAGGAGAGAAAGCAGGGAGGAAGAGAGAGATTAGGAGAGAAAGCAGGGAGGAAGAGAGAGATTAGGAGAGAAAGCAGGGAGGAAGAGAGAGATTAGGAGAGAAAGCAGGGGAAGAGAGAGATTAGGAGAGAAAGCAGGGAGGAAGAGAGAGATTAGGAGAGAAAGCAGGGAGGAAGAAAGAAAGAGATTAGGAGAGAAAGCAGGGAGGAAGAGCAGAGATTAGGAGAGAAAGCAGGGAGGAAGAGAGAGATTAGGAGAGAAAGCAGGGAGGAAGAGAGAGATTAGGAGAGAAAGCAGGGGAAGAGAGAGATTAGGAGAGAAAGCAGGAAGGAAGAGTGTGATTAGGAGAGAAAGCAGGGAGGAAGAAAGAAAGAGATTAGGAGAGAAAGCAGGGAGGAAGAGAGAGATTAGGAGAGAAAGCAGGGGAAGAGAGAGATTAGGAGAGAAAGCAGGGAAGAAGAGAGAGATTAGGAGAGAAAGCAGGGGAAGAGAGAGATTAGGAGAGAAAGCAGGAAGGAAGAGTGAGATTAGGAGAGAAAGCAGGGAGGAAGAAAGAAAGAGATTAGGAGAGAAAGCAGGGAGGAAGAGAGAGATTAGGAGAGAAAGCAGGGAGGAAGAGAGAGATTAGGAGAGAAAGCTGGGAGGAAGAGAGAGATTAGGAGAGAAAGCAGGGGATGAGAGAGATTAGGAGAGAAAGCAGGGGAAGAGAGAGATTAGGAGAGAAAGCAGCATTGAAGGTCCCCAAGATCACAGTGGCCTCCATCATTCTTAAATGGAAGACGTTTGGAACCTCCATGACTCTTCCTAGTGCTGGCTGCCCGGCCTAACTGAGCAATCGGGGGAGAAGGGCCTTGGTCAGAGAGGTGACCAAGAACCTGATGGTCACTCTGACAGAGCTCTAGAGTTCCTCTGTGGAGATGGGAGAACCTTCCAGAAGGACAACCATCTCTGCAGCACTCCATCAATCAGGCCTTTATGGTAGAGTGGCCAGACGGAAGCCACTCCTCAGTAAAAAGCACATGACAGCCCGCTTGGAGTTTGCCAAAAGGCACCTAAATACTCTCAGACCATGAAACAAGATTCTCTGGTCTGATGAAACCAAGATTGAACTATTATGCCTGAATGCCAAGCGTCACGTCTGGAGGAACCCTGGCACCATCCCTACGGTGAAGCATGGTGGTGGCAGCATCATGCTGTGGGGATGTTTTTCAGCAGCAGGGACTGGGAGACTAGTCAGGATCGAGGGAAAGATGAACGGAGCAAAGTACAGAGAGATCCTTGATAAAAATCTACTCCAGAGCGCTCAGAACCTCAGACTGGGGCGAAGTTTCACCTTCCAACAGGACAATGACCCTAAGCACACAGCCAAGACAACTCAGGAGTGGCTTCGGGACAAGTCTCTGAATGTCCTTGAGTGGCCCAGCCAGAGCCCGGACTTGAAACCGATCGAACATCTCTGGAGAGACCTGAAAATAGCTGTGCAGCAACGCTCCAACCTGACAGAGCTTGAGAGGATCTGAAGAGAAGAATGGGAGAAACTCCCTGTTTGGACTCAGACATAGATTCCCTAGTACACTACGTTTGGATTCAGACATAGAGTGCTACTCAAGGTGAACTCTTTAGGAAGTCCATTGTGAGTCAAGGAGTTGTTAATGTGCCTCTTGAGAGAAGATAGTGAGGGGCTTGGTGAGATTGACTTGGGAGCAGTACAGAGAGATACAGTAATGGTGTTTTAATGGACTTGTTGAGTTACAGCATTGTTGCTACTTTGTGAATGGGTTTTGGTGCAGCATTGTTGTTACTTTGTGAATGGGTTTTGGTGCAGCATTGTTGCTACTTTGTGAATGGGTTTTGGTGCAGCATTGTTGTTACTTTGTGAATGGGTTTTGGTGCTGCGCCAGGAGATGTCTGGCAACAATGTGGTGTCCTTGTTATATGGTGGTGTGTGTGTGTGTGTGTGTGTGTGTGTGTGTGTGTGTGTATGTGTGTGTGTGAGGTTTTCCCCTGTTCTCTATATGTCTGGTTCAGTGTACCATCAGGCGTCATCTGTACATGCTCTCCCTCCGACCCAAACTGAGTCACTCTCAGTGGGGGACAGCAGTCACTGTGGGCCTCCTTCACCATCACACAGCCGGGCCCTGTCAGTGGGGTCATCACCACATCGCCAGCCAGGTTCTGTCAGTGGGGTCATCACCACATCACCAGAGGAAGTACCAACAAAGACATTACTCGTTATTTATCCACTCATATAGAGATCTACTCAGACAGAGATCTACTCAGACAGAGATCTACTCATACAGAGATCTACCCAGACAGAGATATACGGAGATCCACTCATACAGCGATCTACACATACAGAGATCTACTCATACAGAGATCTACTCATAAAGAGATCTACTCATACAGAGATCTACTCATACAGAGATCCAATCATACAGCGATCCACTCATACAGAGATCTACTCATACAGAGATCTACTCATACCGAGATCCAATCATACAGCGATCTACTCATACAGAGATCCAATCATACAGCGATCTACTCATACAGAGATCTACTCATACAGAGATCTACTCATACAGAGATCCAATCATACAGCGATCTACTCATACAGAGATCCACTCATACAGAGATCTACTCATACAGAGATCCACTCATACAGCGATCTACTCATACAGAGATCTACTCATACAGAGATCCACTCATACAGAGATCTACTCATACAGAGATCCACTCATACAGCGATCTACTCATACAGAGATCTACTCATACAGAGATCTACTCATACAGAGATCTACTCATACAGAGATCCACTCATACAGCGATCTACTCATACAGAGATCTACTCATACAGAGATCTACTCATACAGAGATCTACTCATACAGAGATCCACTCATACAGAGATCCACTCATACGGAGATCCAGTTAAGACTCACAGGCAGACAGACAGACAGAGATGCGGCCTGACACAGGCAACTGACTGAAACTGATTCAACAAGTCCAGCATGTCCCTACAGTAACGGTCCATCCAGAAACAGGCAGTGTCTTGGCCTGTGCTGTGTAGCAGCAACTCTGGACTTGTTAGGCCATGAAGGAAGTAAATGGTAATGTCATGAGGAGATACTGTCAATAGTAGTAGAGTAGTACTGAGTAGATACTGTCAATATTAGTAGAGTAGTACTGAGTAGATACTGTCAATAGTAGTAGAGTAGTACTGAGTAGATACTGTCAATAGTAGTAGAGTAGTACTGAGTAGATACTGTCAATATTAGTAGAGTAGTACTGAGTAGATACTGTCAATAGTAGTAGAGTAGTACTGAGTAGATACTGTCAATATTAGTAGAGTAGTACTGAGTAGATACTGTCAATAGTAGTAGAGTAGTACTGAGTAGATAATGTTAATAGTAGTAGAGTAGTACTGAGTAGATACTGTCAATAGTAGTAGAGTAGTACTGAGTAGATACTGTCAATAGTAGTAGAGTAGTACTGAGTAGATACTGTCAATATTAGTAGAGTAGTACTGAGTAGATACTGTCAATAGTAGTAGAGTAGTACTGAGTAGATACTGTCAATATTAGTAGAGTAGTACTGAGTAGATACTGTCAATATTAGTAGAGTAGTACTGAGTAGATACTGTCAATAGTAGTAGAGTAGTACTGAGTAGATACTGTCAATATTAGTAGAGTAGTACTGAGTAGATACTGTCAATATTAGTAGAGTAGTACTGAGTAGATACTGTCAATATTAGTAGAGTAGTACTGAGTAGATACTGTCAATAGAAAAAGGAGATTACTGATACGCTGACTGCTGACCTCACCATTCTTTTGTCCTTGAAGAAATAAGCCTAATAATCTGAGACAGTTTAAGCTCCAAGGGTCATCGTCTGAATCAGCTGTTGTTCCGACTGTTCACTGTAATTGTTACAGAGCCTTCGCTGCCTTGTGACCCAGTCTACGGGTCTCAGCTCGATGTTGACATCTCACCATGGGCCAGTTCACTTGTTGAATAAGCTTCTGTTTACATCACTTGTTGAATAAGCTTTTGTTACATCTAAGAATGACAAACGTACCGCTTCTTGCACTGTTGATGTAAAAAGGACTTCAAAAAAAGATTGATTGATTCTTAGAATAGATTGGTAGAGCAGGAGGGAAGTGGTAGAAAGAGTCCATTACTGAGGTCAAAACCGTCAGAATGAGTTGAACCCATTTCTCTGTGAAGAACTCATTATCTCTGTGAAGAACTCATTATCTCTTTGAAGAACTGTCACGCCCTAGCTCTGGGGACACTGTTATGTTGAGCCAGGGTGTGTAGATTTCTGTGTTGTAGGTCTAGTTGTTTCTTTTCTATGTTGCCAGTGTGGTTCTCAATCAGAGGCAACGAGTGTCAGCTGTGGCTGGTTGTCTCTGATTGGGAACCACATTTAAACAGGCTGTTTTCCCACAATAGTTGTGGGATCTTGTTCTAGTTGGTTTGTGTTAGACCGTTGACTGTCACGTTATCGTTTTGATCGTGTATCACCTTTAATAAATATGTTCGCATTCAACGCTGCGCCTTGGTCCTCCTCTCTTACCGACGATCGTGACAGAAGATCCCACCAGAACTGGACCAAGCAGCGGGTCCAGGAGCCATCGCCAGGGAAATCCCTAGCGGATATCCAGCGCCTCCTCGACTGGGTCAAGCCGGGTGAGGAAGAGAGGGGCTTGACGTGGAAGCAGAAGGGCGAAAGGCTGGCGAGAAGTATGGAGACCTGGTCCACGGGTAGGAGTGAAGCCCATAACATTTTTAGGGGGGGGCTAACGCCATGGACGACGGGCCAGCAGGAGACCGCGACAGAGCGGCCCAGCGGGTTGGCAGAGGAGGCCGCCAGGTTACGGGGGCCACTGGTCGAAGAGGGGATGGAAGGTGTAGAGGCACGGCGAAGGGTACTGGGGTGTGTTACCAGTCCGGCCCGTTCCAGATCCCTGCGTAGGGCCAGTGGTGTGTGTCCCCAGTACGGTCCGGCCTGTTCCTGCTCCCCGCACCAGGCCAATGGTGCGAGTCTCCAGCCCGGTCCGGCCCGCTCCTGTTCCCCACACCAAGCCAGTGGTGCGCATCGCCAGCCCGGTCCGGCCCGCTCCTGCTCCCCACACCAAGCCAGTGGTGTGCGTCGTCAGCCCGGCACGGCCCGTGCCTGTTCCCCACACCAAGCCAGTGGTGCGCATCGCCAGCCCGGTCCGGCCCGCTCCTGCCCCCCACACCAAGCCAGTGGTGTGCGTCGTCAGCCCGGCACGGCCCGTGCCTGTTCCCCACACCAAGCCAGTGGTGTGCGTCGTCAGCCCGGCACGGCCCGTGCCTGTTCCCCACACCAAGCCAGTGGTGTGCGTCGTCAGCCCGGCACGGCCCGTGCCTGTTCCCCACACCAAGCCAGTGGTGTGCGTCGTCAGTCCGGCACGTCCCGTACCTGTTCCACCGGTGCCTGGTCCGGCACCGGTCAGATGCTTCACGCCGGAGCTAGAGCAATCCGCTCCACCAATGTGCAGTCCAGCTCCGGCCAGCGGGGCCAGACCGGACCAGGGGTACTTTGGGGGGTTGGAGAGGGAGCGGGGATCAGGCCCGGAGCCGGATCCACCGCCTAGGCGGAGTGCCCACCCGGTCCCTCCCCTGTGGTATTTGGTTGGCGCAGTCGGAGTCCGCGCCTTTAGGGGGGGGGTACTGTCACGCCCTGGCTCTGGGGACACTGTTATGTTGAGCCAGGGTGTGTAGATTTCTGTGTTGTAGGTCTAGTTGTTTCTTTTCTATGTTGCCAGTGTGGTTCTCAATCAGAGGCAACGAGTGTCAGCTGTGGCTGGTTGTCTCTGATTGGGAACCACATTTAAACAGGCTGTTTTCCCACAATAGTTGTGGGATCTTGTTCTAGTTGGTTTGTGTTAGACCGTTGACTGTCACGTTATCGTTTTGTTGTTTTGATCGTGTATCACCTTTAATAAATATGTTCGCATTCAACGCTGCGCCTTGGTCCTCCTCTCTTACCGACGATCGTGACAACAACTCATTATCTCTGTGAAAAACGTGTTATCTCCCTAAGTAGTCCAGAGGCGTCGTCTTTTTGAGGACACAGATGACTTTTTCAGTTGTACTATAGTGCAGATTTGTTCTTGAAAACAAATCTTGAATGGGCTCTACTCTGCCATACTAATATGACTTCAGTCTTGGGCAGAATTCCACAAAACGATTAAACAAAAACAGTCCCACCCATTGGTACTGTGGTGAGTGATTTTTGAAGGAGTCAGGCGCAGGAGAGTAAATCACAGAATAAAAAGGTTTATTCCGAAAACACAGCGGTACGCAGCAATGCGTCAAACACTCCGGTGCGTAAATCAGGCGCACTGGGAAACAACAAGGCACATGGGTGAAATATCCAGACGATACAAAATACAAGGAGCTCCACCGAGCTAAACTAACCTCCACAATAAACAATCACACACAAAGACAAGGGGGCAGAGGGAACACTTATACAGGTAATGATGAGGGGATATGAACCAGGTGTGTGTAATAAACAAGACAAAACAAATGGAATGATAAGATGACGATGAACGCCAAAGCCTGCCCGAACAAGGAGAGGAGGCAGCTTCGGAGGAAGTCGTGACAGTAACCCCCCCAGCAGCGCGCCGACACCGGCCTCAGGGACGGCCAGGAGGACGCGGAGCAGGGCGAGCCGGATGCAGACTCCTGGAGCGGACCAGCCACCACCGGCCTGAGGAGAGACACATGGAACAAGGGGTAAATACAGTAATCTGGAGGGAGTAGTAACCTATAGGTAACCTCGTATATCCTCCTCAGGACTTTGAACGGCCCCAAAAACTGCGGGCTCAGCTTCCGGCAGGGCAGGCGGAGAAGCAGATTCCGGGTTGAGAGCCAGACCCGATCACCCGGTACAAAGACCGGGCCTCACTGCGGTGGCGGTCGGCGTTGGCCTTATGGCGACGCACGGCGCGCTGGAGGTGGACGTGAGCAGCGTTCCACGTCTCCTCCGCGCCGAAACCAGTCATCCACCGCAGGAGCTTCGGTCTGGCTCTGATGCCACGGTGCCAGAACCGGCTGATAACCTAAAACACATTGAAATGGCGATGGGTTAGTGGAGGAGTGGCGGACAGAGTTCTGGGCATATTCGGCCCATGGCAGGAACACCGACCACTCCCCCGGCCGGTCCTGGCAGTAGGACCACAGGAACCTACCCACATCCTGATTCAGCCGTTCCACCTGCCCATTAGACTCGGGGTGAAACCCAGAGGTCAGGCTGACCGAGACCCCCAGACATTCCATGAACGCCTTCCAGACCCCGGATGTAAACTTGGGACCCCAGTCAGACACTATGTCCTCTGGAACCCCGTAGTGCCAAAATAATTGAGTAAACAGGGCCTCCACATTCTGCAGGGCCGTGGGGAGACCGGGCAGAGGAAGGAGGCGGCAGGCTTTAGAAAAGCGGTCCACAACGACCAGGATGGTGGTGCTACCCTGAGAGAGGGGAAGATCAGTGAGAAAGTCAATACACAGATGGGACATGGCCATTGTGGAAGGTGGACCAGCCGCTGCCCGCCTCTCTACCTTCTGGTGTGTGATCGAAGACTGCCCGGAAGAGGCAAGCGAACTCCCCGTTGTTGTCCAACGCGTTGGCCCACTCCAGGGCTTTCTCCGAGAGGCAGGAGACGAGGGCGGACACCTTCTCCCGATCTGATGGAGCCGGGCTGATGGTGGAGAAGTAGAGGTCCAGTTGCAGGAGGAATCCCTGGCAACGGGCATCTGTCCCGTCATAATCCTTCGGTCAGGATAGATGAATCCCTCTGGGTGCTGGGGTGTGGGTGGCTGGATCCGGTCGCTCAGTTGGTCCCGAAGGATCAAGCTGGCTAGCATCGTAGAATGCTCCTGGACCCGCTCCACGACTCCAGGCATGTGCTCCTCTCCTGCTGACTCCATGTCTTGGTGTGTGATTCTATGGTGAGGGATTTTGAAGGAGTCAGGCGCAGGAGGGTCATTTCACAGAATAAAAGGGTTTATTCCGAAAACACAGCAGTACGCAGCAATGCATAAACCAGGCGCACTGGGAAACAACAAGGCACACAGGTGAAATATCCCGACGAAACAAAATACAAGGAGCTCCACCGAGCTAATCTAACCTCCACAATAAACAATCACACACAAAGACAAGGGGGCAGAGGGAACACTTATACAGGTACTGATGAGGGGATATGAACCAGGTGTGTGTAATAAACAAGACAAAACAAATGGAATGATGAGATGAGGAGCGGCAGTGGCTAGAAGGCCGGTGACGACGAACGCCGAAGCCTGCCCGAACAAAGAGAGGAGGCAGTTTCGGAGGAAGTCGTGACAGGTACAGTCATTTACGCAACAAGCATAGTACAAAGCCAACACCCCCAGATGTAATATTAATCAGCATTGCATGCCAGCGCTAAAACGTCTAAACCACGTCAATTAGCCAAACAGATTTTCTTTTAAAATACAAAATTGCCAACTTCAAAAGAGGCAAGGGAGTGCCGCCACCGCCAATCCATTTAAATCTACTTTTTATTATATTAGGTCTGCCTGTTGGTGCAAGTCCTGACATTTAGCTAGGGTGTTATAGTTGGCATGGAAGGGAGTGTGTTATTTACATTCAGTGGCAGAGGTTGAGTGGTAACAGCTGGCTGCAGTGCTGGCCCACACACCAGTCTTATCTGCTTGGACTCAGGCTCAGTCTGGCGTGCATTAAATATAATAAAACAAGCTGTAAACACACAAAAAAAAAATATCAACACACAGAACACCAGCCATCCTACAGTGCCTGGGTATTTAGGGTTAATATTATTTTTATTTTTATTTATTAGGGATCCCCATTACCTGCTGCCAAGGTAGCAGCTACTCTTCCTGGGGTCCAAACACATTAAGGCACTTACATCACACATAAAACAACATGTAAAACAGTACATCCTTTAACATTATTACACCACTACATATCTACAATGCAAAATGTATAATTCTAACATACAAGCCTCGGTGCATTCAGCTTGTCAACACCTCTTACAAAGACAAGTAGTGATGAAGTCAATCTCTCCTCCACTTTGAGCCATGAGAGATTGGCATGCATATTATTAATGTTAGCTCTCCGTGTACATTTATAGGGCCAGCCGTGTTGCCCTGTTCTGAGCCAATTGTACTTTTCCTAAATCCCTCTTTGTGGCACCTGACAACACGACTGAACAATAATCCAGGTGAAACAAAACTAGGGCCTGTAGGACCTGCCTTGTTGATAGCGTTGTTAAGAAGGCAGAGTAGCGCTTTATTATGGACAGACTTCTCCCCATCTTAGCTGCTGTTGTATCAACATGTTTTGACCATGACAGTTTTCAAATCAGGGTTACTCTAAGCAGTTTAGTCACCTCAACTTGCTCAATTTCCAAATTATTCATTACAAGATTTTGTTGAGATTTAGGGTTTAGTGAAGAATTTGTCCCAAATACAATGCTTTTAGCTTTTGAAATATTTAGGACTAACTTATTCCTTGCCACCCATTCTGAAACTAACTGCAGCTCTTTAAGTGTTGCAGTCATTTCAGTCGCTGTAGTAGCTGACGTGTATAGTGTTGAGTCATCCGCATACATAGACACACTGGCTTTACGCAAAGACAGTGGCATGTCGTTAGTAAAGATTGAAAAAAGTAAGGGGCCTAGACAGCTGCCCTGGGGAATTCCTGATTCTAGCTGATTATGTTGGAGAGGTTTCCATTAAAGAACACCCTCTGTGTTCTGTTAGACAGGTAACTCTTTATCCACAATATATCAGGGGGTGTAAAGCCATAACACATACCTTTTCCCAGCAGTAGACTATGATCGATAATGTCAAAAGCCACACTGAAGTCTAACAAAACAGCCCCCACAATCTTTTCATCATCAATTTCTAATGATGCTATAAGAATCTTGAAACGGTTTTCCTTTTGACATATCAGGGTTAGCCAGTGAGGAGATATTGCACAACCAGAATATGAGAAGGTTACATGACGCTCCGTGGTCTGAAACTGCGTTCTGCTGTCCTCAGACTGTCACATAGACAACTAAAACAGGGCACTATGCATGGAATAGGATGCAGTTTGGGAAGCATTCAGTACACGCAGACAATCCTTGTCCTGTGCAGAGCAGGGCAACAGGTTTTGCCTTTTAGATCAAAATTAATAAGATGGCATGGAGATGGGACCTGATCCTAGATCAGTACTGAAGCTCTTTATTCCGCCTAGCAACAGGGCAACGTGTTCACAGGGGGTGGACTTGGCCTGATCCTAGATCAGTACTGAAGCTCTTCTTTCTGCCTGGCGACAGGGCAATATTTTCACAGGGGGTGAACTTGGCATCAGACGCCCCAGTGTTGCCACAGTCCGTTACTGGGAAAAGATGCTGAATTATTAACATTCATGTCATTATAAAACCTGTTGGGTATTTGGGGGTAATTTTTCCGTTGCACAGCTTTTCCAAACTGTAGATTTTTTTTGTAAACAACTTTCCAACTCAGTTTTGTTTTCTTGGACTTGGACATATAATTATCGTACCGAAGTTCCCAAAACACAAGTCTCTTGTCACGCCATGAGACAGATGAGATGACAAGAGAACAGAATATCTCTCCCGCTGTGGCTCATTTGAGGTGCCTTGACTTAAAATAAAATAAATGAATCAACATTCTCAGGCCACCTCATTAGACTCTGTCTCAGGCCACCTCATTAGACTCTCAGGCCACTTTATTAGACTCTGTCTCAGGCCACCTCATTAGACTCTGTCTCAGACCACCTCATTAGACTTTGTCTCAGGCCACCTCATTAGACTCTGTCTCAGGCCACCTAATTAGACTCTGTCTCAGGCCACTTCATTAGACTCTGCCTCAGGCCACCTCATTAGACTCTGTCTCAGGCTACCTCATTAGACTCTGTCTCAGCCCACTTCATTAGACTCTGTCTCAGACCACCTCATTAGACTCTAATGAAGTGGCCTGAGGCAGACTCTGTCTCAGACCACCTCATTAGACTCTTCTCAGGCCACCTCATTAGACTCTGTCTCAGGCCACTTCATTAGACTCTGTCTCAGACCACCTCATTAGACTCTGTCTCAGGCCACCTCATTAGACTCTGTCTCAGGCCATCTCATTAGACTCTGTCTCAGGCTACCTCATTAGACTCTGTCTCAGGCCACCTCATTAGACTCTGTCTCAGGCTACCTCATTAGACTCTGTCTCAGGCCACCTCATTAGACTCTCAGACCACCTCATTAGACTCTGTCTCAGACCACCTCATTAGACTCTGTCTCAGGCCACCTCATTAGACTCTGTCTCAGGCCACCTCATTAGACTCTGTCTCAGGCCACTTCATTAGACTCTGTCTCAGGCCACTTCATTAGACTCTCTCAGGCCACCTCATTAGACTCTGTCTCAGGCCACTTCATTAGACTCTGTCTCAGGTCACCTCATTAGACTCTGCCTCAGGCCACCTCATTAGACTCTGTCTCAGGCCACCTCATTAGACTCTGTCTCAGGCCACCTCATTAGACTCTGTCTCAGGCCACTTCATTTGAACTGAAGTGATCATTGCTCCACGTCGTTTCCCAACATTCATTACAGAAACTAAGAGGACACTAGAGAAGGCACTTTCCAATCCTAATGCTGTGTTATTGGGTGGAGAACAGTTGGGCAACTAGCGTACTTCACAAGACTTCAGCAATCGTTTCGTCAGACTTGTGTGTAATATGTCATTCTGCACCCATCGAAGAGAGTTCTCACCCCTCCCAAAGCATGCCACTTTACATCAGAGGGCAATGGTCATGCACAGATGTGCTGCTCTTGTGGGAGCTACAAGATGATGCTAATGTGAAAGATTTGCAATTAAAAGGTAAATGTTCCTAGCAAATTTGTCAAGATAGCACAAACAGATCCGGGACCAGGCTAGAACGTTTCATAATGAATCACTACGTCGAACTGGTCCAAAGCAAAGTCTAACTACTGCCTCATTTTACTGAAGAAAAAGGTAAATCCTCAATGTACTGAATCCGCTTTCCTGTTGTCCTTCCACGATTCCATAGCTTCCCACTTTCCTGTTGTCCTTCCACGGTTCCATAGCTTCCCACTTTCCTGTTGTCCTTCCAAGGTTCCATAGCTTCCCACTTTCCTGTTGTCCTTCCAAGGTTCCATAGCTTCCCACTTTCCTGTTGTCCTTCCAAGGTTCCATAGCTTCCCACTTTCCTGTTGTCCTTCCAAGGTTCCATAGCTTCCCACTTTCCTGTTGTCCTTCCAAGGTTCCATAGCTTCCTACTTTCCTCACCCTTCTTTATTTCTCCATGAATCAGTCCTATTATTAAGTTACATCCCAAATGGCACCCTATTCTCTATGTAGTGCACTACTTTTGGCCAGAGCCCTATGTACAAAGGTCAACAGTGGTGCACTATTTAGGAAATAGATTACCTTTTGGGACGCAGTCCATGTACATTCTCCATGTCTTCATCGTAGTGTTTTTTTGGGGAGAGGTTGGATCTGTAGGCACTGCCACTTGGAAGCTGGGAAACTGAGAACGTTCTGGAAACTCTCCTGGGGTTTATAGGAAATGTTCTGCCCATACTGGACTGCATTAGCCAGCTTCTCTCTGTCACTCATCAAAGCGAACAGGACACCACCCAACCCATATAACCCCCACCAAGTTCTTGGTCACCCCCCATTAAACCCCCACCAAGTCCAGTGTTGATCTGGACCAGGACCAGAGAGTCTACTCTACATGCCAATATGCTGGTTCAATCTGTCATTCATCACAGGACACCACCCAACCCATCCAACCCCCACCAAGACCAAGTCCAGTTTTAATTTCCCCAGTTACAGTAATGAGGCAGATTAGACAGGGCACCATTTCAGCCATTTGACTCTCTCTGAGAACGAAGCAAGTTATTTGTTCTGTCGAGCTCCTCTTGTGCTTATTCCAGGCCATTCCGTGCAGACTACAGAGTACTGGAGAGCGGGGATTCTGTCGTTTGCCAATGTTTTTTTTTTGTAAGCCTATGATTGTTTCTGTCTATAAAATAAATAAAAAACTTGTCAGGGCTAGATGAGGGAAAATAATAAGATCCTGTCTGAGCCTTCACTTCTGTGTATTGTGATCCTGTCTGAGCCTTCACTTCTGTGTATTGTGATCCTGTCTGAGCCTTCACTTCTGTGTATTGTGATCCTGTCTGAGCCTTCACTTCTGTGTATTGTGATCCTGTCTGAGCCTTCACTTCTGTGTATTGTTTACAAGAGCAAGTCGTACCATGGGAACAGGGCAGGTACAGGGCGGGAACAGGGCGGGTACAGGGCGGGTGCAGGGCGGGTGCAGGGTGGATGCAGGGTGCATGAGGGCAGCATTAGGCATGTGGGAGTGTTGGTGTGTACACTATGCTCCTTTCTGCGTGTCTCTGATGCCATGTGTGTGTCCCAAATTGCACCCTGTTCTCTAAATAGTGCAACCCTCTGGGCCATGATCAAAAGTAGTGCACTATATAGGGAATAGGGTGCCATTTGAGATACATCCCATCTTTTCAGAACAAGTATGTACACTAATTGGTGATGCCATTTAGCCTGTACTGGCTGGCTGACTGGCGGGCTGGCTGCATTCTTTCCACTGAGATGTCATGGCAGTTATTCACCATTACAGCGATGGATGGTGATGGTCATTTAGTTTGTTTACGTGCTACAGAGGTTAAACAGACTGAATGAGGAGTAAATAGAACAGAGAGCAAAGCTCTGGAAGGAACACAGAGACAGAGAGCAGAGCTCTGGAAGGAACACAGAGACAGAGAGCAGAGCTCTGGAAGGAACACAGAGACAGAGAGCAGAGCTCTGGAAGGAACACAGAGACAGAGAGCAGAGCTCTGGAAGGAACATAGAGACAGAGAGCAGAGCTCTGGAAGGAACATAGAGACAGAGAGCAGAGCTCTGGAAGGAACACAGAGACAGAGAGCAGAGCTCTGGAAGGAACACAGAGACAGAGAGCAGAGCTCTGGAAGGAACACAGAGACAGAGAGTAGAGCTCTTGAAGGAACATAGAGACAGAGAGCAGAGCTCTGGAAGGAACACAGAGACAGAGAGCAGAGCTCTGGAAGGAACACAGAGACAGAGAGCAGAGCTCTGGAAGGAACACAGAGACAGAGAGTAGAGCTCTGGAAGGAACACAGACACAGAGAGCAGAGCTCTGGAAGGAACATAGAGACAGAGAGTAGAGCTCTGGAAGGAACACAGAGACAGAGAGTAGAGCTCTGGAAGGAACACAGACACAGAGAGTAGAGCTCTGGAAGGAACATAGAGACAGAGAGCAGAGCTCTGGAAGGAACATAGAGACAGAGAGTAGAGCTCTGGAAGGAACACAGAGACAGAGAGCAGAGCTCTGGAAGGAACATAGAGACAGAGAGTAGAGCTCTGGAAGGAACATAGAGACAGAGAGTAGAGCTCTGGAAGGAACACAGACACAGAGAGCAGAGCTCTGGAAGGAACACAGACACAGAGAGTAGAGCTCTGGAAGGAACACAGACACAGAGAGTAGAGCTCTGGAAGGAACACAGACACAGAGAGTAGAGCTCTGGAAGGAACATAGAGACAGAGAGCAGAGCTCTGGAAGGAACACAGAGACAGAGAGTAGAGCTCTGGAAGGAACATAGAGACAGAGAGCAGAGCTCTGGAAGGAACACAGAGACAGAGAGTAGAGCTCTGGAAGGAACACAGAGACAGAGAGCAGAGCTCTGGAAGGAACATAGAGACAGAGAGCAGAGCTCTGGAAGGAACACAGAGACAGAGAGTAGAGCTCTGGAAGGAACATAGAGACAGAGAGCAGAGCTCTGGAAGGAACACAGACACAGAGAGTAGAGCTCCGGAAGGAACACAGACACAGAGAGTAGAGCTCTGGAAGGAACACAGAGACAGAGAGCAGAGCTCTGGAAGGAACATAGAGACCCAGAGCGAGACTGGCTAATAATGCAAGCTTAGTTAGGAGGCAGAGAGGGATTACTCTGCCAAGAAAGCCAATTGCAAGACACTGATGCAGGAATGTAAAACATGCTTTTCTCTCTCTCTCTCTCTCTCTCTCTCTCTCTCTCTCTCTCTCTCTCTCTCTCTCTCTCTCTCTCTCTCTCTCTCTCTCTCTCTCTCTCTCTCTCTCTCTCTCTCCTCTCTCTCTCTCTCTCTCTCTCTCTCTCTCTCTCTCTCTCTCTCTCTCTCTCTCTCTCTCTCTCTCTCTCTTTCTCATCCACATAGCTATATAATGACTTGTTACGGCTGGGGTGATCCAGGGAGAGAGTTTCTCAGAACAGGCTGCAGTGCATCCAAACACCTTTCTATCACCATAACTGGACGAAAGGTGTCATGCAGGAGACATTAAGTTGACGGGGCAGTAGGAACATGGTGAGGGAAGTTATGTAACATTTCACTTGACTGAGCAGAATGGCGTAACTATTCTCAATCTGATGGTGAAAGACGGTTTAGGGTGAGGTGGCCCCTTACTTTAGGGTGAGGTGGCCCCTTACTTTAGGGTTAGGTGGCCCCTTACTTTAGGGTGAGGTGGCCCCTTACTTTAGGGTGAGGTGGCCCCTTACTTTAGGGTTAGGTGGCCCCTTACTTTTTTCCATCTTTACTAACAACATGCCGCTGGCTTTGAGTAAAGCCAGAGTGTCTATATATGCGGATGAGTCAACACTATACACATCAGCTGCTACAGCAACTGAAATAACTGCAACACTTAATAAAGAGTTGCAGTTAGTTTCGGAATGGGTGGCAAGGAATAAGTTAGTCCTGAATATTTCCAAAACTGAAAGAATTGTATTTGGGTCAAATCATTCACTAGACCCTAAACCTCAACTACACACAACCTCCAACCTGCAAGACCAGGGACGGCTTGTTCTCCCTCCTACCCACTGAGCTGTTCGGTTTGGTTACACCTACCTCCTCTGGCATGGCTCTAAGGGTTATTGGCTTCTTTCCCTGGCTGCCTAATCTGCTTTGACAAGGTGACAGATGACCCCTAACTTCACTTGTAAAGTAAAGCCATAGGAGTTAACTAAGGTCTCCATTCCCACTACACTCTTAGAAAGAAAAAAAAAGTGCTGTCTAGAATGTAAAAGGATTCCTTCGGGTGTCCCCATAGCAGAACCCTTTGAAGGACCCTTTATGATTCCAGGTAGAACCCTTTTGGGTTCCATCTTGAACCCATTCCACAGAGGGTTCTACATGGAACCTAAAATGGTTCTACCTGGAACCAAACAGGGTTCTCCTCTTTTTTCTAAGAGTGTACCAGTGTCCTTAGTTCAAATCAAGTCACATTTTATTTGTCAAAAACAGGTGTAGACTAACAGTGAAATGCTGACCTGTGGACCCTTCCCAACACTGCAGAGAGAAAGAAAATAGAGAAATAATAGAAAAGTAAAAATAAAAAATAATAAAAAAGTTATAATAAATCCACAATGAGTAACGATAACTTGGCTATATACACAGGGTACCAGTACTGAGTCCATGATAACTTGGCTGTATACACAGGGTACCAGTACTGAGTCCATGATAACTTGGCTATATATAAGGGGTACCAGTACTGAGGCTATGTGCAGGGGTACGAGGTAATTGAGGTAGATATGTACATATTACTGGGAATAAAGGGACAGATAATAAACAGTAAGAGCAGCGTATGTGATGAGACAAAAAATGTAGTGCAAATATGTGGTTAACTATTTAAATATCTATTTAGCTGTCATGGCTTGGGGGTAGAAGCTGTTCAGGGTCCTGTTGGTTTCAGACTTGGTGCACTGGTACCGCTTGCCGTGCGGTAGCAGAGAGAACAGTCTATGACTAGGGTGGCTGGAGTCTCTGACAATTATTAGGTCATTCCTCTGACACCGCCTGGTATAGAGGTCCTGGATGGCAGGAAGCGTGGCCCCAGTGATGTACTGGGCTGTACGCACTACCCTCTGTAGGGCATTGCGGTCGGATGCCAAGGAGTTGCCATACCAGGCAGTGACGCAACTAGTCAGGATGCTCTCGATGGTGCAGTTGTAGAACTCTTTGAGGATCTGAGGGCCCATGCCAAATCTTTTCAGCCTCCTGAGTGGGAAGAGGCTTTGCCCTGCCCTCTTCACGACTGTGTTGGTAGATAGATCCTTAGTGATGTGGACACCGAGGAACTCTCGACCCGCTTCACTACAGCCCCGTCAATGTGAATGGGGGCGTGCTCGGGCCGCCGTTTCCTGTAGTCCACGATCAGCTCCTTCATCTTGCTGATGTTGAGGGGGAGGCTGTTGTCCTGGAACCACATTGCCAGGTCTCTGAGGGTCTCTGAGGGTCAGTGTGGCAGATGTGTTGTTACCTACCCTCACCCCTCACCACCTGGGGGTGGCCCGTCAGAAAGTCCAGGATCTAGTTGCAGAGGGAGGTGTTCAGTCCCAGGGTCCTTAGCTTAGTGATGAGCTTGGAGGGCACTAAGGTGTTGAATGCTGAGCTGTAGTCAATGAACAGCATTCTAACATAGGTGTTCCTTTTGTCCAGGTGGGAAAGGGCAGTGTGGAGTGCAATAGAGATTGCCACATCTGTGGATCTGTTGGGGCGGTATTCGAATTGGAGTAGGTCCAGGGTGTCTTGGATGACGGTGTTGATGTGAGCCATGACCAGCCTTTCAAAGCACTTCACGGCTACAGATGTGAGTGCTACTAGGCGATAGTCATTTAGACGGGTTACCTTGGCATTTTTTGGGCACGGGGTCTGTTGTGGTCTGCTTGAAACATATAGGTATCACGGTTGTGACTGAAAAGGCGAACACAGTGCTGAATAAATCGGTGTACCCAGATGTAGTAAACTGTCAATAAGTAGCACAGAGGAGTATCTTGTCCTCAGGAATGAGTCAAGGAAATTATAATAATATGTTATTTGCTTTTTAACATTAACAGTGTGTCTACTTTCCTCCCTCTGCAAGATTTCAACACTAAGCTAAAGGCAACCTCAAGTGTTTTAGTCTGGGCTTCGTTGTCGACACGTTTTACTTACAGTTTATTCAATGTGTTTATGAGGTGACAGTTATTGTATAAGAGGAAACTGTGTCGTCGTCCCAAATGGCACCCTATTCCCTACATAGTGCACAACTTTTGACTTTTACTTTTTTTTTTTTTAGCTCTATGGGCTCTCAAACGTAGTGCACTATATAGGGCATAAGGTGCCATTTGGGACACAAGCTGAAACTGGGTGAAAAGTCCTCGCAGACTAATGGGTCCTAATAAATGTTGACGTTGATGATGATTGATGTAGCGAAAATGCATGGCCCATTTCAACAGCGTAATATCACTGTTGTTTTCCGTTCCCTATTTGTTTTACTCTTTGAAAGAGACGGCTTTCAGCACAGGTTGCATTGGATACGTTGCATGCAAAGACAATACATCAAATGCAGTAACCTTTGTAAAATCAAATAAGCAGGAGTTGGAATCAATTTCAGGTTTCAAAAAGCAGGTGAGGGTATAGACCTTGAATGGAGCTGTCAGTAACTGACACTCATTACCATGTGTGCACCAGACCTTATAATTGAGTATGTAAGACATTTACACTACAGCAAAGTTCCCTAAGAAACCCTGCATATAAGGCTGTGTTGCACATGGCACCCTATTCCCTATATAGTAAACTACTTTTGACCTGCGCCCTTAGGGTATAGGGCGCCATTTGGGACGGAGACTAAGGGTAAAGCACCTGAGGGTGTGTGTCATTCACAGGCGAGTGGGCTGTGACTCCTCAACCGTGAGTGATGTGTTTTGGTTGACTGGTGAAGCGCAGTCCCAGACAGTCTTGTTCTCTCTCAGTTACGTAACAATCAAGGTGGTAATGGACTGGAAATATACAACCAACAAAGGAATCACACCATACTTTAGGGTTATTACCTGAATCATCAGAATAATTTAAGATGATATAAGATTACAGATACTGTATATAGCTGAATTTGCTGAAGCATTTCACTGTAATGTCTACACCTGTTGTGTTCGGCGCATGTGGCAAATAAAACGTGATTTGATTTGAAATGGGTTTGGCTTAAGAATTGCAACCACCTGGTTCTCAGTTGTGCAAAAAATAAACAGTTAATCCACGAAGTGCTCCTAAACTAAGTGGTTTTGTTGTGTTTTCATGTATCACCTTCCCTTTAAGGCGGGTTGACGTCACGTGTGAGGTAGATTGGAACAGACGCAAATCACTTTAGATTACGCAATGTTGTGCATGTCTGTGCAATGGTGCTCAGAAAGTTCATCCACGCAGCTAGTCTCCATAATCTCCCGCACTCAACCCATATTTAGTCACATATTAGATTAACTTTTTATTAGTGTACATTCATCAATTAATTTACTATTTATCAATTAATTTATCAAATCATTTAAACTTGGTGCCATAATAAATGACCTAATAAGTCCACATCACACATTCTACAAATGCATTGACACATAGGTTTCATGCAATGTTAAAAACCAGCAGCGTGATCCCATGCACTCTCTATGACCCCGGTTCTGATCAGATGTAAACATTTACGTCCAGAGCGACTTACAACATGATAAGAGGTTCTGGCCCTCTGTTGGTGTTTAAATCACTCAGTAACACTGCATCTGGGAAACTTAATAGCCTGTGTGCAATTGTGTCTCTCTATAAAAAGTTCAATATGCGCAGCAGATAACGCTGCGGGTGTGAAAATGGTGACGACGCGAAATCTCTATATCAAAAGTCAGCCAACCAGGAGAGGACGTGCGCAGGACAAGTAGAGATGAATTGTTTAGAGGTATTTCAGAGATATTTGGCCAGCTAGACGTCACCATATTTGAGTCCATAAAGGACACCGCATTCTCTATATCTTGCAATACTTTTTGGCCAGCTCTGGTCAAAAAAGTAGCGCACTACATAGGGAATATAATGCCATTTTTTTGGACACAGTCCTTATCTTCCCACAGCATCGGAGAGCTCTGTCGGTGGTTCCCACAAACATGTCAGGAGATTGGCAGGATTCCAAAGCAGGATATACATGTTAGCTAGACTCTACAGAGGGGTTCAGCAGAGGTAAGGGAACTAGCTACAGTACATTCCATGTCACCATGAGTCTGTGAACATGCACACTGAAGCCCTGTCCTGGCACAACCTGAGAATGGAATCATTCAAATTAAACGTGTAATCGTACGTATGATCAAGCTAAATGTAATCAAAGCAAAGTGAAGGAGCACGTGAGCCGGGTGCTGTAAATCTACACTGTCTGAAGCCCCATACAATTTAGACCTTATTGATTACCTGAAGCCCCACGTCTTGCTCTTCATTGTAATCAGAGGGCTGATATAAATGCTATGCATGCCATCTCTTAGCTAAGAGTTGAGGAGAAAACTGACTGCATCACTTGTTATTTTTTATAAGAAACATTAATCTGTTGAAAATCCCAAATTGTTTGCGGAGTCAACTTACACACAGCTCTGACACACACACTTACCCCACAAGACATGCCACCAAGGGTCTTTTCACAGTCCCCAAATACAGAACAAATTCAAGAAAGCGTACAGTATTATATAGAGCCATTATTGCATGGAACACCGTTCCATCTCATGTTGCTCAAATGAACAGCAAACCTGGTTTCAAAAAACAGATAAAGCAACACCTCACGGCACCACGCCTCTCCCCTATTTGACCTAGATAGTTTGTGTCTATGTATTGGTATTGATATGTAGGCCACGTGTGCCTTTTTAAAATGTATTTTGTAATTGATGTAGTTCTGTCCTTGAGCTGTTCTTGTCTATTAATGTTCTGTATTATGTCATGTTTCATGTTTTGTGTGGACCCCAGGAAGAGCAGCTGCTGCTTTTGCAACAACTAATGGGGATCCTGATACAATACCAAATACAATTGTTTAGCTGAAGCCCCATACAGGAGCAATACAGGGGCTTGATGTTGACTTACTTTGCTCTGATACTTTTAAAACCTGGAGAAAGAAGCCCCAAAGGACCATTTGTTTTTATGTCCTCGGATTGAAAGAGAATTGGGTGAGAAGTGGACGCATGTCCTGCACCTTTCTCTGAATATAGATATTTCCCCTTCCTCTCCTTTGTTGTGAGAAGTCCCACAATTAAGCAGAGCCTTTTTGATGCCAAACAACAGTAATGAAATTGAATCTACGTTTTAAGCCTGAAGAGGTCAACATCAATTTAAAAACTCCAAACAAGGCAATCTATCAATGTCAGCTGTGTTCCGTCAGACCCAGAGACGACTCCAAGCCTAAAGCACCTTGAAGTTTTTCCTTTTTCCCCAACACCTTTAGACAATTAAGGAAGGAAAACTACAGGGGGAAAAAAATATATAATGTGGATACATTTGCATTCATTTCAAAAGCTCGTTGATTTTAAGGAAATAAGCAGTTGTCATCCCAAGTGGGCCCTGGTCAAAAGAAGTGCACTATAAATTGAATAGGGTGCCATTTGGGATGCAAGTCAGTGACACGTAGCCAAGATAATCTGATTAAGGAATGACACGCTCTCATCTGTTTTACCTTCAAAACAACAGCGTCTCAAAGTAACGCCTTGTCATCCCATTGAAACGCTGTGTCGAGAGAACTGTACTGTATGATTTTATCATTGTTGTTCTTGTAATATTCTGGGTGGTGATGTTAGTCACAATAATCAGGCTCTGGGAAAATACAGGGAGAGTTAAGGTCAAATATTCTTCAATGATCAATGGGTGTATAACATTTAATTAAAAGGACCACTGAACCCAATATAAATATCTCAGATTGTACCTTTGAACTCTGAAAACAGGGCCTGATTAAAGGCACACTTTGGGTAATTTTATTCTGTTGAATGATCGTTAGTGCACTTTTCTATGTCAGAACTACAGCAGTCGGCTCTCCCGCCACGCCCCCTCCAATTCTGCACTTCCATCAATCGGCAGAGACAGCACCCTGACTGTGTCTCAAATGTCATCATATATTCCCTACATAGTGCCCTACTTTTCATCAAAGCCCCATGAGCTCTGGTCAAAAGTAGTGTCACTGTATGGGGACTAGTGTGCCATTTGGGAAGCTGAGGGCTGAGGGGTGCAGCAGAGGGGCTTTCAACTCAGGAAAGGAAAGGCACGGTCCCTGTTCCTGTAAACTCCCAAACAACCTCCTTCCCCATCAACCTCTACACAGCTCCAGTGTGTGGGTGTGTGTTTACATGTGTGCGTGTGTGTGCGTGCGTATGGCGTGAGCTGTTGACGTGCTCCAGAGATGACACACTGTTCTCCAGAACAATAGTTGGACTTTAGAGCCATTCTCCACAGTGGTGAGAGGAAAGAGAGCAATTAAACCTTCTTGTTTACCTGAAGCCCCATACAATCTAGACCTTCTTGTTTACCTGAAGCCCCATACAATCTAGACCTTATTGAGGATTGAGGGGTGCAGCAGAAGGGTTTTAAACTCAGGAAAGGAAAAGCACGGTTCCTGCGTTTGTGTGTGTTCTCTTGTGTGTGTGTTCTCTTGTGTGTGTGTTCTCTTGTGTGTGTGTGTGCTTATGTGTGTGTGCAATGCCTCTCTTTTTCGACCCTGCCCTGCACCCCACTCCTCTTCACACTGCAGATGGACTTGGTAATATAAGCCTTCCATGACAGAGAGGCCTCACTATGCTCTGTTATTCCCCCATCACTAATACATCCATACGGACAACACAGATACACACACATCCTCCCCCCCCCCATCGCTATGGGAGGCTGTTGTATAATTGAAAGTATTGATTGGCTCCGGCCTAGCTATGACCAACCGGCCATGAATAACACACACAGACAGATTTGGGTTTTCTGTAGAAAACAATACATTATTAATTAGTTAACAGAACCACTTCCACGGATGAATCAGTCACATCTGGAACAGTTGGTTCCCAAATAGCACCATATTCCATTTTAGCAGACGCTCTAATCCAGAGCAATTAGGGTTAAGTGCCTTGCTCAAGGGCACATCGACAGATGTTTCACCCAGTCGGCTCAGGGATTAGAACCAGCGACCTTTCGGTTACTGGCACAACGCTCTTAACCACTAAGCTACCTGCTGCCCCTCTACAGCGCACTACTTTTGACCAGAGCCCTATGGGGCTTTGGTCAAAAGTAGTACACTATAGGCTATTGACAAAAGTAGTGCACTAAATAGGGAATAGGGTGCCATTTAGGACACAAACCACACATTCTCTGTCTTCGGTGCTCCCCTGGGTTGGTTATCATGCAGGCTGTGGGTACTGTACTGTACATACTGAACAGTGCCTTTCTCTGAGAACCTACTGTACTCACAACCATGTTCATATCAGATTCCCCTATAGCCCAGAGCAGCCTCTGTCTGGAATGAAGAATGTGTTCAATAGAACTATAAATACGTGCCTGTGTTCATAAAGTGTCTCACAGTCGGAGTACTGATCTAGGACCAGTTTTGCCTTTTAGATCATAACGAAGAAGCGGTCGTAGGCCGAGCAGTTGCCATACCAGGCGGTGATGCAACCAGTCAGGATGCTCTCGATGGTGCAGCTGTAGAACTTTTTTGAGGATCTGAGGACCCATGCCAAATCTTTTCAGTCTCCTGAGGGGGAATAGGCTTTGTCGTGCCCTCTTCACGACTGTCTTGGTGTGTTTGGACCATGATAGTTTGTTGGTGATGTGGACACCAAGGAACTTGAAGCTCTCAACCTGTTCCACTACAGCTCCGTCGATGAGAATGGGGGCGTGCTCAGTCCTCTTTTTTTTCCTGTAGTCCACAATAATCTCCTTTGTCTTGATCACGTTGAGGGAGAGGTTGTTATCCTGGCACCACACGGCCAGGTCTCGGACCTCCTCCCTATAGGCTGTCTCATCGTTGTCAGTGATCAGGCCTACCACTGTTGTGTCGTCAGCAAACTTAATGATCGTGTTGGAGTCGTGCCTGGCCATGCAGTCATGGGTGAACAGGGAGTACAGGAGGGGACTGAGCACGCACCCCTGAGGGGCCCCCGTGTTGAGGATCAGCGTGGCAGATGTGTTGTTACCTATCCTTACCACCTCGGGGCAGCCCGTCAGGAAGTCCAGGATCCAGTTGCAGAGGGAGGTGTTTAGTCCCAGGATCCTTAGCTTAGTGATGAGCTTTGAGGGCACTATGGTGTTGAACGCTGAGCTGTAGTCAATGAACAGCATTCTCACGTAGGTGTTCCTCTTGTCCAGGTGGGAAAGGGCAGTGTGGAGTGCAATAGAGATTGCATCATCTGTGGATCTGTTGGGGTGGTATGCAAATTGGAGTGGGTCTAGGGTTTCTGGGATAATGGTGTTGATGTGAGCCATGACCAGCCTTTCAAAGCACTTCATGGCTACAGACGTGAGTGCTACGGGTCCGTAGTCATTTAGGCAGGTTATCTTAGTGTCCTTGGGCACAGGGACTATGGTGGTCTGCTTGAAACATGTTGGTATTACGGACTCAGTCAGGGACATGTTGAAAATGTCAGTGAAGACACTTGCTAGTTGGTCAGCACATGCTCGGAGTACACGTCCTGGTAATCCGTCTGGCCCTGCGGCCTTTTTGAATGTTGACCTGCTTAAAAGTCTTACTCACATCGGCTACGGAGAGCGTGATCACATAGTCATCCGGAACAGCTGGTGCTCTCATGCATGCTTCAGTGTTGCTTGCCTTGAAGCGAGCATAGAAGTGATTTAGCTCGTCTGGTAGGCTTGTGTCACTGGGCAGCTCGCGGCAGTGCTTCCCACAGAATTACTATTTCTCTGCTACCAGAAGTGAAACCATATCAATGAATTGTATCCTCTGATGAAGCTCTTTACCTAATTTACTGCCAGAAAATGACAATTGGGAAAGAGAAATTCATGCAGATAAAACCCACAATTCAATTTTACTGATAAAATGTCACCGTCTGTGTCCCAACTGGAAGCCTATTCCCTGTTTAGTACACTACTTTTGAACATAGCCCTATGGGCCCTGGTGAAAAGTAGTGCGCTATCTAGGGAATAGTGTGCTATTTGGGCCACAACAAAAAATGTCATCATCAACCACGGTGACTTCCTTGTTAGTCGGAACACGTCCACATTGGATCGGGAAAGGTCTGACTCAATTTGTTGCAAACATAATAATAATAATTGTGGTACTGTAGCCGGGTGTTACTATGATTTAAATCTCATTGAGCTCAGTTGTTGTTTGGGCTCCCTCCAGTCCATGGCTTCTCTTTCACCTTGGGGACAAATGCTCTCAGTCGGTGGGGAAAAGACAATGACGATCATAGCAGCTACAGTATATTGGCTGCGTCCCAAATGGCACCTTATTCCCTATGTAGTGCACTACAGATGTAGCGTCTTAATTTGAGCCAGTTTGCTACGGCAGGAAAATAATCCTGCAGCAACAGGAAATGTGAATTATTATGTGGATTATAATTAATGGATATTTTTGCAGGGGTTGACATTTTCCGTAAGGGAAAATCAAGTCTGGTAAAAGAGGTCAAATAAAATACAATCTAAGCAGAAAGTCAAGCTACTGGGGGTGTAGAGCTTTTAATGGATAATTACAACTGGGGGTGTAGAGCTGTAATGGACAGTTACAACTGGGGGTGTAGAGCTGTAATGGACAGTTACAACTGGGGGTGTAGAGCTGTAATGGACAGTTACAACTGGGGGTGTAGAGCTTTTAATGGATAGTTACAACTGGGGGTGTAGAGCTGTAATGGACAGTTACAACTGGGGGTGTAGAGCTGTAATGGACAGTTACAACTGGGGGTGTAGAGCTGTAATGGACAGTTACAACTGGGGGTGTAGAGCTTTTAATGGATAGTTACAACTGGGGGTGTAGAGCTTTTAATGGATAGTTACAACTGGGGGTGTAGAGCTGTAATGGACAGTTACAACTGGGGGTGTAGAGCTGTAATGGACAGTTACAACTGGGGGTGTAGAGCTTTTAATGGATAGTTACAACTGGGGGTGTAGAGCTGTAATGGACAGTTACAACTGGGGGTGTAGAGCTTTTAATGGATAGTTACAACTGGGGGTGTAGAGCTGTAATGGACAGTTACAACTGGGGGTGTAGAGCTGTAATGGACAGTTACAACTGGGGGTGTAGCGCTGTAATGGACAGTTACAACTGGGGGTGTAGAGCGTTTAATGGATAGTTACAACATGTTTTAAACAATGATGGGGATAGCTTGGCAAAATCAGGGCAGGAGTGAGTTCCAGATCATCATAGGGCTTTCATCCGTCATGGGAGATATGTGAGGTTGTAGTGGCTCCGTTACTGTAGTGATGACACATGAGCCAGTCAGTGCCAAGGGGATACCGTGGGATTGTTCCATCTGGACACTACTTGACATTGAAGGAAAGTTTTTTGTCTTTGTCAGACGATTTGATCCAGATCTTCTGCTGACTAGACAGAGACAGACAGACAGTCCTGCCCTGTCCCAGTCACTATGTCACAGGTCACAGCTGTTCAGAGAGGCACCTTACTAGAGGGCAGGATGGTTATAGAGGGGGCACAACCTCACATCTGCAGGCAAGGGGGGACTGGTGAAATAGGGTGTTCGTTTTTTCACAAAATATGAATGTAACAGAGGTGGTTCATTGATTGTTATAACGTTGCAGTGTGCTTTACAAAACATACACCAACTCTGAAAGCAAATGCAAGACAGGGCCAGCAAAGAGGGACATTTGTTTGTGGAACCATTTCTTTATTGCACATAGCTTTGAGTTTAGACAGGTCTGGAGGGTCTTGGGATTTCTCAGCACACTATGTCCCACTCTCTCTATACCGTCAGCCCTTGTGAAGCCTTCACATATCTCCTAAGGCATCCACATCTGAGGTAAATCTGCACTGTGTGTGAACAGACAAACAAGGCAGCTCGTGCTTTTTTTCAGAGCACCACAAAGATGCTTCCCAAGAAGGAAGGCTGAAGGCCGTAACATTTCAGCTTTTCATGTTTACATTTTAGCAGATGCTCTTATCCAGAGCAGCTTACAGTTAGTGAGTGCAAACATTTTTTTTTTTTCATACTGGCCCCCCGTGGGAATCGAACCCACAACCCTGGCGTTGCAAACGCCATGCTCTACCAACTGAGCTACACGTGACCAGTTGTCATGGAAGAGTCTTGCGTTGCATGACACCACTGTCTTTTTATAGCATTGTAACTCCAGCATTTTCCACTGCTTTTTCAATTTGGACAACATAGTAGGAGGATATAGTTGTAATTCATTCCCAGTGGTAAATGTTTGTATTCAAAAGATAAGCAAAACAACTCAATCAAATTACTGAAATGGCAACTTAGTGTCCCATTGGGCATGGACCATGTTAGTTATCATTAATGTCCCATTGGACATGGACCATGTTAGTTATCAATACTGTCTAATTGGACATGGACCATGTTAGTTATCATTAATGTCCCATTGGACATGGACCATGTTAGTTATCATTAATGTCCCATTGGACATGGACCATGTTAGTTATCATTAATGTCCCATTGGACATGGACCATGTTAGTTATCATTACTGTCTCATTGGACATGGACCATGTTAGTTATCATTAATGTCCCATTGGACATGGACCATGTTAGTTATCATTACTGTCCCATTGGACATGGACCATGTTAGTTATCATTACTGTCTCATTGGACATGGACCATGTTAGTTCTCATTAATGTCCCATTGGACATGGACCATGTTAGTTATCATTAATGTCCCATTGGACATGGACCATGTTAGTTATCAATACTGTCTAATTGGACATGGACCATGTTAGTTATCATTAATGTCCCATTGGACATGGACCATGTTAGTTATCATTAATGTCCCATTGGACATGGACCATGTTAGTTATCATTAATGTTCCATTGGGCATGGACCATGTTAGTTATCATTACTGTCTCATTGGACATGGACCATGTTAGTTATCAATACTGTCTCATTGGACATGGACCATGTTAGTTATCATTACTGTCTCATTGGACATGGACCATGTTAGTTATTCCCCCTCTGAAGTCAAGCTAGCTACAGATCTGTCAATAGAACGTGCTATGCTCCGTAAAACATGACTTGTTCAAACCATAGAATGAGAATAGTAATAGAAAACAACACAGTAAATGTATATTTCTCAGAGTGTGGCCATATAATTAGAACTAGAACAGTTAAACAGAAGTACTCAACAAATAGTCATTCTAATTGTGTGAGTGTGTAACATGTATCTTTCAAAACAGCTTGTGTGTTGCCTCTGACCGGATCATACAGAGTAACAAGATAATTAACTGACCGGATCATACAGAGTAACATGATAATTAACTGACCGGATCATACAGAGTAACATGATAATTAACTGACCGGATCATACAGAGTAACATGATAATTAACTGACGGGATCATACAGAGTAACAAGATAATTAACTGACCGGATCATACAGAGTAACATGATAATTAACTGACCGGATCATACAGAGTAACAAGATAATTAACTGACCGGATCATACAGAGTAACATGATAATTAACTGACCGGATCATACAGAGTAACATGATAATGAACTGACCGGATCATACAGAGTAACATGATAATTAACTGACCGGATCATGCAGAGTAACATGATAATTAACTGACCGGATCATACAGAGTAACATGATAATTAACTGACCGGATCATACAGAGTAACATGATAATTAACTGACCGGATCATGCAGAGTAACATGACATTAAAAGACAGATGTCTCTACTTCCTGGATAACAAGGTTCTCATGAGGGCATGAAAATCAGGCAACATGGAAAGAGAGGAGGTGGGTGGGGGGGCTCAGAATGACAAAGAGCCCTCAGAGAGCTGTGTGTGGGGGGGGGGGGGGGGGGGGGGGGGGGGGATTGTGTGTGTGTGTTTGTGTGTGTGTCTGAGCATACATTCTTGTGTGTGGCAATAATGCGTCCCTTTCTGCTGGTGTTGAACTGACCATCATTTAATTCACATATCAACAAAAAAAAGCGGACTATTTGTCATTGAATGTCATCGAATGACAGCATGACGCTGTACAGAGCCTACTGCATGTCTTTCCATGTGAATGGTGAGGCTGTTAATATGGACTGGGTGGCTTGTTGATGTTGTTGTGCAACCAGGCACCACCCAGAGTGTGTCTCTTGTGAAGAGCGACTTGGGTCGTTGTTAGCGCAGATGTTTCACCAACCAGAGCGGTTCACTGTCTGGTCTGATGCCTGGCTGCTTGGGAAAACTCTCCCAACTCACTCAGGTGTAGACGTAGGGTGCGTCCATCATGGCTATTCTATTGGCCCATTTGGGACACACCCCTAGTGGCAAACACTGCACGGTGCCTGTCTGTCTGCCAGTGTTGTAACTATTCAAATAGCCGACTTGTACAAGCGTCTCTTCAGTGGCACCAGATTAACAGGCTTGAAAAAGAAAAGGAAAGCCTAGGAGCTCAGATGCAATAATTTTATATCCTAATAACCAACGTTTCGACAGACAAGCTTTCTTCATCAGTTAGCCAGATAACAGGCTAACAGGCTTAACATGGATGGTGTGAGGAGAGCAGAACTGCGGAGGAGGCCTGACCACACAATGACATGAAAGTAAAGTAGAGGCATGGGCGCAACAGAAGCAGAATAATAGATTATTTTCTATACGCCTCATTTCTCTCTGGGCTCCAGCGGAACAGTGTACATGTTGTTAGTCGCATCAGTTAGTCGATCATTAGACAAATGATCTGCAGCGCAAATAGCACCCTATTCCCTACATAGTGCACTATTTCTCACCAGAGACCTATAGGCCATGGTCAAAAGTAGTGCACTACGTAGGGAATAGCAGATGAAGAATCACCTTTTGTGGCGTGTTGAGTTGGCTACACCTGGCCATCTGCCCAGTGAACCATGGAATGGCCCCCTATTTTTCCAGTTCTTAGAAAGGTTATCTATTAGATGATATCTACTAACATCTACAGATATCAGCATGAGTCCACTCCCATGAAAGATACTGTATGTCCTAGTTAGTGCTGATATGAGGAGTCAGACCCACTCTGGTGGTGACAATCTCTCATAATGTTTAACGCCCTCTCTTATCAACTAATACACCCCCATAATGGCCCTGTCTCTGGGAAGGGGCTCTAGAATTCATCATAGAATTACTTCTCATTCTATTCTAACTTGGAATGGATTCTAATTCCGTGAGTTCTACAAAGGGAGGGAGATCAGCTGTCATTGACCTGCCCAGACCTCCAGTGTTCTGCCCTGACTTCCTGTGGGTCATGGTAGAGTTTAGAGGGGAGGTAACAGCAGATACGTCCCAAATGGCACCCTATTCTCTATATAGCGCACTACTTTTGGACATGTCCCATAGGGCTCTGGTCAAAAGAAGTGTACTATATAGGGAATAGGGGTGCCATTTGGAATACAATCATAGAGTTTAGAGGAGAAATGACAAGGACTGTTCTCAGCCGTATTGACGGACCACCGACAGAAAGAGGGATTTAACAGGGAGATGAGATTGACTTGTTCCAGGGTATTACCATTGATCTGTCCCTGTGTTCCCATCATGTCAGGATATATCTGTATGGATATCTGTTTAATTAGGTCTGCATTATGTTGGCACTGTGGGATCACAATGTGGGATCATCATCGTTCAGCATCATGTGTCAAATCTCAATCTAGCTAGGTATGAAAGGAAAGCCCTGTTGACCTGATTCATTGGTGGTTTCTGCAGCTAGTCTATGGACTAATAAGACTGACACGCGTTTAATCTTTAACCTTATGTAATGTAATGCCATTGTTTTTCGACATGTCCTGCTTCAACTTGTTTTAAATGTGAATATCTCCTGTAACAGCTAGGTACAGTAGATCTACAGTACACTATAACTCTCTAAATTTTGTGTTTGCATTTTGCCCAGGTACAAAATAGTGCCAAATGAAGCTGTCCCATTTCTGTCTAACTGGATTGACTCATCTCTTGAGAAAACTCAAATATTTTGACATAAGAACATACGTAAGATTATAAGACGTTGGCTACATGTTCCATGTCTCAGAACAATGGAAGACTAGTGTTTTATTACAGAGAAGATAAGCCGTTAAAGTAATCAATAGATAAAACATTTGAGAAATTTTTTCAATTTAAAGAATTCCCCCTCATTGTGAATGAGGTTCACATTCAGTGCATGGACAGCTGTTGCGTGAGAATGGTTGCTGACGGTATGGTCCTAATACGGCCTTGGAACATCACAAGATGAGTGCCGCTGTGTGCTGCGTTGTGCATAGGCCTTGGCCCACATCCAGAGGTATCCTCGTCAATTTTCTCTTTGTGCTTTGAGAGAGAGAGAGAGAGAGAGAGAGAGAGAGAGAGAGAGAGAGAGAGAGAGAGAGAGAGAGAGAGAGAGAGAGAGAGAGAGAGAGAGAGAGAGAGAGTGAGAGGGAAAAAAACCCAGAAACAATGGTGAATAACAGAACAGCGAAAGCATCCCTGACTTCACTATCCTCTCATTTGTTGGTTGGTCGTTGGGATGGGAACCTGTTGGTCGCTTCCCCGCGTCCCCGTGTTGTCCCACTCCCTAGCCAGGCCAGAGGCAGACCCCCTCTCCCATCCCCTGGGCCAGCCCAGCAAACCATCCAGCGACTAGCCGAGCCGCCTGCTGCCGTCCCAGCCCCACTGCAGACACAGAGACGTCTGAGCAGCGTTGCGAGAGCCATGAACTACCACTACCAACCCCCCTACTCACCTAGTCTGTCCCAGAGGGGGTATCGGCGGTAAGTGGTGGTCGGAGCACGTTCGGCGTGTGTTCCGAGCGTTTTCAGAGCGTGGTCGGAGGGTGTCCGGGAACATGTTCGGAGCGTGTGGATGGCTGAATGTGACATTACATTGTAAAGATAAAGGGGATTGGTTGGTTTGTTGAGAAGGTACAGGGACAGTCAGGAAGAGTAGGGAAGGTGGACATTTGGTTGGTTTGTTGAGAAGGTACAGGGACAGTCAGGAATAGTAGGGAAGGTGGACATTTGGTTGGTTTTTTTGAGAAGGTACAGGGACAGTCAGGAATAGTAGGGAAGGTGGACATTTGGTTGGTTTGTTGAGAAGGTACAGGGACAGTCAGGAATAGTAGGGAAGGTGGACATTTGGTTGGTTTGTTGAGAAGGTACAGGGACAGTCAGAAAGAGAAGGGAAGGTGGACATTTGGTTGGTTTGTTGAGAAGGTACAGGGACAGTCAGGAAGAGTAGGGAAGGTGGACATTTAGTTGGTTTGTAGAGAAGGTACAGGGACAGTCAGGAATAGTAGGGAAGGTGGACATTTGGTTGGTTTGTTGAGAAGGTACAGGGACAGTCAGGAAGAGTAGGGAAGGTGGACATTTGGTTGGTTTGTTAAGAAGGTACAGGGACAGTCAGGAAGAGCAGGGAAGGTGGACATTTGGTTGGTTTGTTGAGAAGGTACAGGGACAGTCAGGAAGAGTAGGGAAGGTGGACATTTGGTTGGTTTGTTGAGAAGGTACAGGGACAGTCAGGAAGAGTAGGGAAGGTGGACATTTGGTTGGTTTGTTGAGAAGGTACAGGGACAGTCAGGAAGAGTAGGGAAGGTGGACATTTGGTTGGTTTGTTGAGAAGGTACAGGGACAGTCAGGAAGAGTAGGGAAGGTAGACATTTGGTTGGTTTGTTGAGAAGGTACAGGGACAGTCAGGAATAGTAGGGAAGGTGGACATTTGGTTGGTTTGTTGAGAAGGTACAGGGACAGTCAGGAAGAGAAGGGAAGGTGGACATTTGGTTGGTTTGTTGAGAAGGTACAGGGACAGTCAGGAAGAGTAGGGAAGGTGGACATTTGGTTGGTTTGTAGAGAAGGTACAGGGACAGTCAGGAATAGTAGGGAAGGTGGACATTTGGTTGGTTTGTTGAGAAGATACAGAGACAGTCAGGAAGAGTAGGGAAGGTGGACATTTGGTTGGTTTGTTAAGAAGGTACAGGGACAGTCAGGAAGAGCAGGGAAGGTGGACATTTGGTTGGTTTGTTGAGAAGGTACAGGGACAGTCAGGAAGAGTAGGGAAGTTGGACATTTGGTTGGTTTGTTGAGAAGGTACAGGGACAGTCAGGAAGAGTAGGGAAGGTGGACATTTGGTTGGTTTGTTGAGAAGGTACAGGGACAGTCAGGAAGAGTAGGGAAGGTGGACATTTGGTTGGTTTGTTGAGAAGGTATAGGGACAGTCAGGAAGAGTAGGGAAGGTGGACATTTGGTTGGTTTGTTGAGAAGGTACAGGGACAGTCAGGAATAGTAGGGAAGGTGGACATTTGGTTGGTTTGTTAAGAAGGTACAGGGACAGTCAGGAAGAGCAGGGAAGGTGGACATTTGGTTGGTTTGTTGAGAAGGTACAGGGACAGTCAGGAAGAGTAGGGAAGGTGGACATTTGGTTGGTTTGTTGAGAAGGTACAGGGACAGTCAGGAAGAGTAGGGAAGGTGGACATTTGGTTGGTTTGTTGAGAAGGTACAGGGACAGTCAGGAAGAGTAGGGAAGGTGGACATTTGGTTGGTTTGTTGAGAAGGTACAGGGACAGTCAGGAAGAGTAGGGAAGGTAGACATTTGGTTGGTTTGTTGAGAAGGTACAGGGACAGTCAGGAAGAGTAGGGAAGGTGGACATTTGGTTGGTTTGTTGAGAAGGTACAGGGACAGTCAGGAAGAGAAGGGAAGGTGGACATTTGGTTGGTTTGTTGAGAAGGTACAGGGACAGTCAGGAAGAGTAGGGAAGGTGGACATTTGGTTGGTTTGTAGAGAAGGTACAGGGACAGTCAGGAATAGTAGGGAAGGTGGACATTTGGTTGGTTTGTTGAGAAGGTACAGAGACAGTCAGGAAGAGTAGGGAAGGTGGACATTTGGTTGGTTTGTTAAGAAGGTACAGGGACAGTCAGGAAGAGCAGGGAAGGTGGACATTTGGTTGGTTTGTTGAGAAGGTACAGGGACAGTCAGGAAGAGTAGGGAAGTTGGACATTTGGTTGGTTTGTTGAGAAGGTACAGGGACAGTCAGGAAGAGTAGGGAAGGTGGACATTTGGTTGGTTTGTTGAGAAGGTACAGGGACAGTCAGGAAGAGTAGGGAAGGTGGACATTTGGTTGGTTTGTTGAGAAGGTATAGGGACAGTCAGGAAGAGTAGGGAAGGTGGACATTTGGTTGGTTTGTTGAGAAGGTACAGGGACAGTCAGGAAGAGTAGGGAAGGTGGACATTTGGTTGGTTTGTTGAGAAGGTACAGGGACAGTCAGGAATAGTAGGGAAGGTGGACATTTGGTTGGTTTGTTGAGAAGGTACAGGGACAGTCAGGAAGAGTAGGGAAGGTGGACATTTGGTTGGTTTGTTGAGAAGGTACAGGGACAGTCAGGAAGAGTAGGGAAGGTGGACATTTGGTTGGTTTGTTGAGAAGGTACAGGGACAGTCAGGAATAGTAGGGAAGGTGGACATTTGGTTGATTTGTAACTGGTTAATAAACACTGGGGAAGTTATATTCCTCTGCAACATTGAATAAAATTGATCTGGAAGCCTGGATGTATATTGTGGTAAAATACTTCTGTCTGTATATAAAATACTGAACCTGTGTTTGATAAGAAAGGAACACTGTCATTGTTCTTCTTTCTTGGACCCTTGTTTTGCTTCCAGTAGGACAGTGGGTCCATTGTCTATGGGTTTAGAACACGCATTGTGTTTACAAAGAAGAAGAGTCTTGCCTGGGACATCTCCCCTGTTCTCTGGGTGACAAACTGATGGCTTGTGATTAGGTTTTCATTGTGTGTCTCAAATCAAATCAAATCAAATTTTATTGGTCACATGCGCCGAATACAACAGGTGCAGACATTACAGTGAAATGCTTACTTACAGCCCTTAACCAACAGTGCATTTATTTTAAACAAAAAAGTAAGAATAAAACAACAACAAAAAAGTGTTGAGAAAAAAAGAGCAGAAGTAAAAATAAAGTGACAGTAGGGAGGCTATATATACAATAGAATAAAGTGACAGTAGGGAGGCTATATATACAGGGGGGTACCGTTGCATAGTCAATGTGCGGGGGCACCGGCTAGTTGAGGTAGTTGAGGTAATATGTACATGTGGGTAGAGTTAAAGTGACTATGCATAAATACTTAACAGAGTAGCAGCAGCGTAAAAAGTATGGGGTGGGGGGGCAGTGCAAATAGTCCGGGTAGCCATGATTAGCTGTTCAGGAGTCTTATGGCTTGGGGGTAGAAGCTGTTGAGAAGTCTTTTGGACCTAGACTTGGCACTCCGGTACCGCTTGCCGTGCGGTAGCAGAGAGAACAGTCTATGACTAGGGTGACTGGAGTCTTTGACAATTTTGAGGGCCTTCCTCTGACACCGCCTGGTATAGAGGTCCTGGATGGCAGGGAGCTTTGCCCCTGTGATGTACTGGGCCGTACGCACTACCCTCTGTAGTGCCTTGCGGTCAGAGGCCAAGCAGTTGCCATACCAGGCGGTGATGCAACCAGTCAGGATGCTCTCGATGGTGCAGCTGTAGAATTTTTTGAGGATCTGAGGACCCATGCCAAATCTTTTTAGTCTCCTGAGGGGGAATAGGCTTTGTCGTGCCCTCTTCACGACTGTCTTGGTGTGTTTGGACCATGATAGTTCGTTGGTGATGTGGACACCAAGGAACTTGAAGCTCTCAACCTGTTCCACTACAGCCCCGTCGATGAGAATGGGGGCGTGCTCAGTCCTCTTTTTTTTCCTGTAGTCCACAATCATCTCCTTTGTCTTGGTCACGTTGAGGGAGAGGTTGTTGTCCTGGCACCACACGGCCAGATCTCTGACCTCCTCCCTATAGGCTGTCTCATCGTTGTCGGTGATCAGGCCTACCACTGTTGTGTCGTCGGCAAACTTAATGATGGTGTTGGAGTCGTGCCTGGCCATGCAGTCATGGGTGAACAGAGAGTACAGGAGGGGACTGAGCACGCACCCCTGAGGGGCCCCCGTGTTGAGGATCAGTGTGGCAGATGTGTTGTTACCTACCCTTACCACCTGGGGGCGGCCGTCAGGAAGTCCAGGATCCAGTTGCAGAGGGAGGTGTTTAGTCCCAGGATCCTTAGCTTAGTGATGAGCTTTGAGGGCACTATGGTGTTGAATGCTGAGCTGTAGTCAATGAATAGCATTCTCACGTAGGTGTTCCTCTTGTCCAGGTGGGAAAGGGCAGTGTGGAGTGCGATAGAGATTGCATCATCTGTGGATCTGTTGGGGCGGTATGCAAATTGGAGTGGGTCTAGGGTTTCTGGGATTATGCTGTTGATGTGAGCCATGACCAGTCTTTCAAAGCACTTCATGGCTACAGACGTCAGTGCCACGGGTCGGTAGTCATTTAGGCAGGTTATCTTAGAGTTCTTGGGCACGGGGACTATGGTGGTCTGCTTGAAACATGTTGGTATTACAGACTCAGTCAGGGACATGTTGAAAATGTCAGTGAAGACACTTGCCAGTTGGTCAGCACATGCTCGGAGTACACGTCCTGGTAATCCGTCTGGCCCTGCGGCCTTGTGAATGTTGACCTGCTTAAAAGTCTTACTCACATCGGCTACGGAGAGCGTGATCACATAGTCGTCCGGAACAGCTGGTGCTCTCATGCATGCTTCAGTGTTGCTTGCCTCGAAGCGAGCATAGAAGTGGTTTAGCTCGTCTGGTAGGCTTGTGTCACTGGGCAGCTCGCGGCTGTGCTTCCCTTTGTAGTCTGTAATAGTTTTCAAGCCCTGCCACATCCGACGAGCGTCAGAGCCAGTGTAGTATGATTCAATCTTAGACCTGTATTGACTCTTTGCCTGTTTGATGGTTCGTCGGAGGTCATAGCGGGATTTCTTATAAGCGTCCGGGTTAGAGTCCCGTTCCTTGAAAGCGGCAGCTCTACCCTTTAGCTCAGTGCGGATGTTTCCTGTAATCCATGGCTTCTGGTTGGGGTATGTACGTACGGTCACTGTT
>NW_028163893.1:0-7106 GCF_964263955.1 Coregonus lavaretus | reverse complement strand
AACCATACAACAAAAATATACGCCTTCAATATGGGGAAACTCTGAAGCAATACAAACACACCCTAATAACAAAAAAGGGAACAGCACATTAGAAATCAGCTGGATGTAATTGAGGAATTCATAGAATCAAACCACTTCTGGGAGAATTTGAATAAATTAAACAAACCTCATCATGAGGAATTGGCTATCCAAATCGTGATATGTGGAGAAATCACTTTGCAAACTTCTAGAGCAATATAACAAAGAGCCCAGAACAAAAATATATACAAGAAAAATTACAAATCCTTGAATCAGCAGTCAGACTATCAGAATCCTGTGGATACCCCAATAATTATTGGAAAACTATACACTCTACAACCTAAAAGCCCTGTGGTGCTGATGGTATTTTAAATGAAATTATGAAATATACAGACCACAAATTCAAATTGGCTATACTCAAACTCTTCAACATCATCCTCACTGCAGGTATTTTACATTTACATTTACATCATTTAGCAGACACTCACATCCAGAGCGACTTACAAATTGGTGCATTCAACTTATGATAGCAAGCGGGACAACCACTTTTTTCTTCTTTTTTTTATGGGGGGGTTGGGGAGGGGGGGGGGGGGGGGGGGGGGAGAAGGATTACTTTATACTATTCCAGGTATTCCTTATAGAGGTAGGGTTTCAAGTGTCTCCGGAAGGTGGTCAGTGACTCTGCTGTCCTGGTGTCGTGGGGGAGCTTGTTCCACCATTGGGGTGCCAGAGCAGCAAACAGCTTTGACTGGGCTGAGCGGGAACTGTGCTTCTGTAGAGGTAGGGGAGCTAGCAGGCCAGAGGTGGAAGAACGTAGTGCCCTCGTTTGGGTGTAGGGTCTGATCAGAGCCTGAAGGTAAGGAGGAGCCGTTCCCGTCACAGCTCCGTAGGCAAGCACCATGGTCTTGTAGTAGATGCGAGCCTCAACTGGAAGCCAGTGGAGTGTGCGGAGGAGCGGGGTGACATGAGAGAACTTGGGAAGGTCGAACACCAGACGGACTGCGGCGTTCTGGATAAATTGTAGGGGTTTAATGGCACAGGCAGGGAGCCTAGACAACAGCGAGTTGCAGTAATCCAGACGGGAGATGACAAGTGCCTGGATTAGGACCTGTGCCGCTTTCTGTGTAAGGTAGGGTCGTACTCTGCGAATGTTGTAGAGCATGAACCTGCAGGATCGGGTCACCGCTTTGATGTTAGCAGAGAATGACAGGGTGTTGTCCAGGGTCACGCCAAGGCTCTTTGCACTCTGGGAGGAGGACACAATGGAGTTGTCAACCGTGATGGCGAGATCATGGAGCGGGCAGTCCTTCCCAGGGAGGAAGAGCAGCTCAGTCTTGCCGAGGTTCAGCTTGAGGTGGTGATCCGACATCCACATTGATATGTCTGCCAGACATGCAGAGATGCGATTCGCCACCTGGTTATCAGAAGGGGGAAAGGAGAAAATGAATTGTGTGTCGTCTGCGTAGCAATGATAGGAGAGACCATGTGAGGATATGACAGAGCCAAGTGACTTGGTGTATAGAGAGAATAGGAGAGGGCCTAGAACTGAGCCCTGGGGGACACCAGTGGTGAGAGCGCGTGGTGCGGAGACAGATTCTCGCCATGCCACCTGGTAGGAGCGACCTGTCAGGTAGGACGCAATCCAAGAGTGAGCAGCGCCGGAGATGCCCAACTCGGAGAGGGTGGAGAGGAGGATCTGATGGTTCACAGTATCAAAGGCAGCGGATAGGTCTAGAAGGATAAGAGCAGAGGAGAGATAGTTAGCTTTAGCAGTGCGGAGAGCCTCCGTGACACAGAGAAGAGCAGTCTCAGTTGAATGACCAGTCTTGAAACCTGACTGGTTTGGATCAAGAAGGTCATTCTGAGAGAGAAATCAGGAGAGTCGCTCAAGAGTTTTGGAGAGAAAAGAAAGAAGGGATACTGGTCTGTCCCCAATATTTGGAACCAAGGATTGATCACACCAATCTAAACTCAGCAAAAAATGAAACGTCCCTTTTTCAGGACCCTGTCTTTCAAAGATAATTCGTAAAAATCCAAGTAACTTCACAGATCTTCATTGTAAAGGGTTTAAACACTGTTTCCCATGCTTGTTCAATGAAACATTAACAATTAATGAACATGCACCTGTGGAACGGTCGTTAAGACACTAACAGCTTACAGACGGTAGGCAATTAAGGTCACAGTTATGAAAACATAGGACACTAAAGAGGCCTTCGTACTGACTCTGAAAAACCCCAAAAGAAAGATGGCCAGGGTCCCTGCTCTGCGTGAACGTTACTTAGGCATGCTGCAAGGAGTCATGAGGACTGCAGATGTGGCTAGGGCAATAAATTGCAATGTCCGTACTGTGAGACGCCTAAGCGCTACAGGGAGACAGGACGGACAGCTGATCGTCCTCGCAGTGGCAGACCACGTGTAACAACACCTGCACAGGATCGGTACATCCGAACATCACACCTACGGGACAGGTACAGGATGGCAACAACAACTGCCCGAGTTACACCAGGAACACACAATCCCTCCATCAGTGCTCAGACTGTCCGCAATAGGATGAGAGAGGCTGGACTGAGGGCTTGTAGGCCAGTGTGTCACAGCATCATCGGACTGAGCTTGTTGTCATTGCAGGCAATCTCAACGCTGTGCGTTACAGGGAAGACATCCTCCTCCCTCATGTGGTACTCTTCCTGCAGGCTCATCCTGACATGACCCTCCAGCACGACAATGCCACCAGCCATACTGCTCGTACTGTGCGTGGTTTCCTGCAAGACAGGAATGTCAGTATTCTGCCATGGCCAGCGAAGAGCCTGGATCTAAATCCCATTGAGAACGTCTGGGACCTGTTGGATCGGAAGGTGAGGGCTAGGGCCGTTCCCCCAGACATTGCCAGGTGGCTTGGTGGAAGAGTGGGGTAACATCTCACAGAAAGAACTGGCAAATCTGGTGCATTCCATGAGGAGGAGATGCACTGCAGTACTTAATACTTAATACTGACTGTTACTTTTGATTTTGACCCCCCCTTTGTTCAGGGACACATTATTCAATTTCTGTTAGTCACATGTCTGTGGAACTTGTTTAGTGTATGTCTCAGTTGTTGAATCTTGTTATGTTCATACAAATATTTACACATGTTAAGTTTGCTGAAAATAAAGGCAGTTGACAGTGAGAGGACGTTTCATTTTTTGCTGAGTTTAAAAAAATGGACACAAAGTTGACCCAAATAATTACAGAGGAATTTGCGTTAACAGCAACATGGGGAAAATTCTATGCAGTATCATTAGTAGCAGACGACATCATCTCCTTGATGAACACAACGTCCTGAGCAGAAGCCAGATTTGATTTTGACCAAATTACCGTACAAAAGACCAGATTTATACCCTCCACACTCTAATTGACAAACAAGTAAACCAAAACCAAAACGAAGGCAAAATCTACCCATGTTTTGTAAATTTCTAAAAAGCATTTGATTCAATTCATGGTATTTTTTATAAATTATGTTATTATATCAACGTACACTAAAAACAAATGTGCGGTTAAAATGGGCTTCTTCTCTCAGGGACGTGGAGTGAAACAGGGCTGCTCAATAAGTCCAACACTATTTAACATCTACGAACCATCAAACAGGCAAAGAGTCAATACCGGACTAAGATTGAATCGTACTACACTGGCTCTGACGCTCGTCGGATGTGGCAGGGCTTGAAAACTATTTCAGACTACAAAGGGAAGCACAGCCGCGAGCTGCCCAGTGACACAAGCCTACCAGACGAGCTAAACCCCTTCTATGCTCGCTTCGAGGCAAGCAACACTGAAGCATGCATGAGAGCACCAGCTGTTCCGGATGACTATGTGATCACGCTCTCCGTAGCCGATGTGAGTAAGACTTTTAAGCAGGTCAACATTCACAAGGCCGCAGGGCCAGACGGATTACCAGGACGTGTACTCCGAGCATGTGCTGACCAACTGGCAAGTGTCTTCACTGACATTTTCAACATGTCCCTGACTGAGTCTGTAATACCAACATGTTTCAAGCAGACCACCATAGTCCCCGTGCCCAAGGACTCTAAGATAACCTGCCTAAATGACTACCGACCCGTAGCACTGACGTCTGTAGCCATGAAGTGCTTTGAAAGGCTGGTCATGGCTCACATCAACAGCATTATCCCAGAAACCCTAGACCCACTCCAATTTGCATACCGCCCAACAGATCCACAGATGATGCAATCTCTATTGCACTCCACACTGCCCTTTCCCACCTGGACAAGAGGAACACCTACGTGAGAATGCTATTCATTGACTACAGCTCAGCATTCAACACCATAGTGCCCTCTAAGCTCATCACTAAGCTAAGGATCCTGGGACTAAACACCTCCCTCTGCAACTGGATCCTGGACTTCCTGACGGGCCGCCCCCAGGTGGTAAGGGTAGGTAACAACACATCTGCCACACTGATCCTCAACACGGGGGCCCCTCAGGGGTGCGTGCTCAGTCCCCTCCTGTACTCTCTGTTCACCCATGACTGCACGGCCAGGCACGACTCCAACACCATCATTAAGTTTGCAGACGACACAACAGTGGTAGGCCTGATCACCGACAACGATGAGACAGCCTATAGGGAGGAGGTCAGAGACCTGGCCGTGTGGTGCCAGGACAACAACCTCTCCCTCAACGTGACCAAGACAAAGGAGATGATTGTGGACTACAGGGAAAAAAAGAGGACTGAGCACGCCCCCATTCTCATCGACGGGGCTGTAGTGGAACAGGTTGAGAGCTTCAAGTTCCTTTGTGTCCACATCACCAACGAACTATCATGGTCCAAACACACCAAGACAGTCGTGAAGAGGGCACGACAAAGCCTATTCCCCCTCAGGAGACTGAAAAGATTTGGCATGGGTCCTCAGATCCTCAAAATATTCTACAGCTGCACCATCGAGAGCATCCTGACTGGTTGCATCACCGCCTGGTATGGCAACTGCTTGGCCTCCGACCGCAAGGCACTACAGAGGGTAGTGCGTACGGCCCAGTACATCACTGGGGCCAAGCTTCCTGCCATCCAGGACCTCTATACCAGGCGGTGTCAGAGGAAGGCCCTCAAAATTGTCAAAGACTCCAGCCACCCTAGTCATAGACTGTTCTCTCTGCTACCGCACGGAAAGCGGTACCGGAGTGCCAAGTCTAGGTCCAAAAGACTTCTCAACAGCTTCTACCCCCAAGCCATAAGACTCCTGAACAGCTAATCATGGCTACCCGGACTATTTGCACTGCCCCCCCACCCCATCCTTTTTACGCTGCTGCTACTCTGTTAATTATTTATGCATAGTCACTTTAACTCTACCCACATGTACATATTACTTCAACTACCTCAACTAGCCGGTGCCCCCGCACATTGACTCTGCACCGGTACCCCCCTGTATATATAGCCTCCCTACTGTTCTTTTATTTTACTTCTGCTCTTTTTTTCTCAACACTTTTTTTGTTGTTGTTTTATTCTAACTTTTTTTTTTTTGTTGTTAAAAATAAATGCACTGTTGGTTAAGGGCTGTAAGTAAATTTCACTGTAATGTCTGCACCTGTTGTATTCGGCGCATGTGACCAATACAATTTGATTTGATTTGATTTGATTTGATTTGACATTAATGAATTGGCAAAAACATTAGAAGAATCTGCAGCACCTGGTCTCACCCTACACACCACTGAAATCAAGTGTCTGCTGTACGCAGATTTTACATATACATTTTAGTCATTTAGCAGACGCTCTTATCCAGAGCGACTTACAGTTAGCAGATGACCTGGTGCTGCTGTCTCCCACTAAGGAGGGGTTACAGCAGCATCTAGCTAATCTGCACAGGTTCTGTCAGACTTGGGATCTGACAGTTTTACCTAAAAGAAAAGAATATAATTATATTCCAAAAGAGGTCCGGAAATCAGGATCACAAATATTAATTCTATTTGGACACAATTCTATTAGAACACACCAAAAACTACAAATATCCAGGACTAAATATCAGCAACACAGGTAGCGTTCACATGGTTGTGAACGAGCTGAGAGACAAAGCAAGAAGGGCATTAAAACATTAAAATCAACATTCCAATTAGAATCTGGCTAAACATTTCCCAATCAGTTATAGAACTAATTGCTCTATATGGCAGCGAAGTATGGGGTCCACTCTCTAATAATGAATTTACCAAATGGGACAAACATCCAATCGATATACTGCATGCAGAGTTTTGCAAGTCTGTATTGCAAGTGCAAAGAAAAACTCAAAATAATGCAAGTAGAGCAGAATTGGGCCACTACCCTCTCCTTATTCGAACAGAAGAAATAGCCATCAAATTTTACAACCATCAAAAAACAAGTGACCCCAAAACATTTAATCACACAGCTCTACAATGTCAAGAGACGAAACAAGAGAAGAGTCCCCTCAGTCAGCTGGTTCTGAGCCTCAGGACAGCACTCAGAAAATCTGGCCCAACCAAATCATCACAAACCAAAAATAAAAATATATCACCTATTGGAAAGACTCCACAAAAAAGCAAAGTTAACTTCAATGCTATTTGGCTCTAAACAGACAGTACATGGTGGCAAACTATCTGACCACTGTGACTGATCGAAAACTGAGAAAAACACTGACTAGGTACAGACTCAGTGAGCACAGTCTGGTTATAGAGACCAGTCGTCACAGGCAAACCTGGCTACCCAGAGAGGACAGGTTGTGCTCACTCTGCTACAGGGGAGAGGTAGAGACAGAGCTGCATTTCCTAACACACTATGACAAATACTCAGACCTAAGAGAATACGGGTACAGATCACACAGATCAAGGTAAACAGAAGATTTTACACACACACACACACACACACACACACACACACACACACACACACACACACACACACACACACACAAAGATGCTTATACACATTCACAAACACAGTTCAAGGTAGACTACTACTGTGTATTACATAGGTATTTACACTATAAGACACTATTTATAAACACAATTTATAACCCACGTACCCAAGTATCCACCGTGTGTGGGTTGTCCGTGTGTGGGTTGTCCGTGTGTGTGCGTGCGCTGTACACATACACATCGAG
>NW_028163894.1:0-80289 GCF_964263955.1 Coregonus lavaretus | reverse complement strand
TGGAGTCGTGGAAAGCTCGCTGACATTGGACTTTGGAGCAGTTGAAACGCGTTCTCTGGAGTGATGAATCATGCTTCACCATCTGGCAGTCCCACAGACGAATCTGGGTTTGGCGGATGCCAGTAGAAAGCAACCTGCCCCAATGCATAGTGCCAACTGTCAAGTTTGGTGGAGGTGGAATAATGGTCTGGGGCTGTTTTTCATGGTTCGGGCTATGCCCCTTAGTTCCAGTGAAGCGAAATCTTAACGCTACAGCAAACAATGACATTCTAGACGATTCTGTGCTTCCAACTTTGTGGCAACAGTTTGGGGAAGGCCTTTCCTGTTTCAGCGTGACAATGCCCCCGTGCACAAAGCGCAGTCCATACAGAAATGGTTTGTCTAGATCGGTGTGGAAGAACATGACTGGCCTGCACAGAGCCCTGACCTCAACCCCATCGAACACCTTTGGGATGAATTTGAACGCCGACTGCGAGCCAGACCTAATCGCCCAACATCAGTGTTCGACCTCACTAATGCTGTTGTGGCTGAATGGAAGCAAGTCCCCGCAGCCATGTTCCAACATCTAGTGGAAAGCCTTCCCAGAAGAGTGGAGGCCAAAACATTTCTGCAGCATTGAAGGTCCCCAAGATCACAGTGGCCTCCATCATTCTTAAATGGAAGAAGTTTGGAACCACAAAGACTCTTCCTAGAGCTGGCCGCCCAGCCAAACTGAGCAATCGGGGAAGAGTCTTTGTGGTTCCAAACTTCTTCCATTTAAGAATGATGGAGGCCACTGTGATCTTGGGGACCTTCAATGCTGCAGAAATGTTTTGGTACCCTTCCCCAGGTATCTGTGTCTTGACACAATCCTGTCTCGGAGCTCTACGGGCAATTCCTTCGACCTCATGGCTTGGTTTTTGCTCTGACATGCACTGTAAACTGTGGGACCTTATATAGACAGGTGTGTGCCTTTCCAAATTATGTCCAATCAATTGAATTTACCACAGGTGGACTCCAATTAAGTTGTAGAAACAGCTCAAGGATGATCAATGGAAACAGGATGCACCTGAGCTCAATTTCGAGTCTTATAGCAAAGGGTCTGAATACTTATGTAAATAAGGTATTTCTGTTTTTTATATTTAATACATTTGCAAAAGTTTATAAAAACCTGTTTCAGCTTTGTCATTATGGGGTATTGTGTGTAGATTGATGAGCATTTTTATTTATTTAATACATTTTAGAATAAGGCTGTAACGTAACAAAATGTGGAAAATGTGAAGGGGTCTGAATACTTTCCGAATGCACTGTATAGCGTACGTATTGACTGTTAATCTAAACATGCAAAGATAGAGAGTTTATTAATGAATGCAACATGTACATGTAACTGCCAAAATAAAGGAAACACCAACATAAAGTGTGTTAATAGGGCGTTGGGCCACCACGAGCCAGAACAGCTTCAATGCAACTTGGCATGGATTTTACAATTCTCTGGAACTCTATTGGAGGGATGTGACAACATTCTTTCACGAGAAATTCCATCATTTGTTGATGGTGGTGGAAATCGCTAACACAGGCGCTGCTCCAGAATCTCCCATAAGTGTTCAATTGGGTTGAGACCTGGTGACTGAGACTCAATTCTTTCCATTATTTTGGAAGTTACCTGTATGTTTTCCCCATGTCATTTTATGGGCTCTGCTTAACTTCTGGTGGGAAAGGTTTGACACCTCCTCAACAGAGTATGTGGGAGTAGATCATGTGTTTGTGAGCATCTTCAGGTGTGTGTGTGCGCGCGTGCATTCATTTGTGTGTGTGTGTGTCCGCAGTCAGCGAGGGTATAAACATTAGAGTTCAGCATACATAATATTGTACATACAGTACTGAATCAGCACCGTGGCAGCACCCATAGTTCCACAAGCCTGTTCAGCACCGTGGACAGCACCTATAGTTCCACCAGCCTGTTCAGCACCGTGGTAGCACCCATAGTTCCACCAGCCTGTTCAGCACCGTGGACAGCACCTATAGTTCCACCAGCCTGTTCATCATCGTGGCAGCACCCATAGTTCCACCAGCCTGTTCAGCACCGTGGACAGCACCCATAGTTCCACCAGCCTGTTCAGCACCGTGGACAGCACACATAGTTCCACCAGCCTGTTCAGCACCGTGGACAGCACCCATAGTTCCACCAGCCCGTGGACAGGGCTAGGGAACCCAAGTAAGTTCACACTGTGAATAGTGAGAGTGTATGTTGTGTATACCCGTGTGTGTGTTCTCCAGTCCTTACCTAGCCGAGGGTCGTATTGTCTCATCTGAACTCTTCCACACAGTCGGCAGGGAACCAGCCTGTTCTCCCCTTGACCGTGCCCTCCAGAAACCTCCTTCTCCTATACTCAACACTGACACAGGGGGGAGGGAGAGACAGAGAGAGAGACAGACAGAGAGAAAGAGAGAAAGAGAGAGCAAGAAAGAGAGAGAGAGACAGAGAGCGAGAGAAGACAGAGAGAGAGAGAAAGAGAGAGAGAGAGAGAGAAGAGAGAGAGAGAGAGAGAGAGAGAGAGAGAAGAGAGAGAGAGAGAGAGAGAAGAGAGAGAGAGAGAGAGAGAGAGAGAGGAGAGAGAGAGGAGAGAGAGAGAGAGAGAGAGAGAGAGAGAGAGAGAGAGAGAAGAGAGAGAGAGAGAGAGAGAGAGAGAGAGAGAGAGAGAGAGAGAGAGAGAGAGAGAGAGAGAGAGAGAGAGAGAGAGAAATAGTTAACTACAGCATATGTACAGTACATTGCAGGTTAACAGATGAGTTTCCACTGTGACTGAAAGGGAAGTCGATGTCACAGAATGTTGAGTGGATCAGTTAATAATCACACAGTTCTTGTATGCTTTGTGGATAAAGTGGACACAACTGAATGTTTTTATTAAAATTGTAACCTTTATTTAACCAGGAAGTCCCATTGATGTCAGAAGACAGAGACCATTTCATTCCTCAAAATAACAGACACATACCCACCACTGGCAATCACTAAGTAGCTAGCCATTATTATATTTCATTAGAAGGGGTTGTGTGTGTTCTTAGCCAAGGCAACTGTGTGTGTTCTCTTGTGTATGTGTGTGTGTGTGTGTGTGTGTGTGGTGTGTGTGTGTGTGTGTGGTGTGTGTGTGTGTGTGTGTGTGTGTGTGTGTGTGTGGTGTGAGCCCTGCTGTGGTAATTAGAGATGATGTATGGTTGATATTGATCTTCGCTGCAGGACTGAGACAAGCGCTCATTTCCACTAAGCTCATCCATTACCCCAACACACACACACACACACACACATGCATTACCCCTAGCACACACAGGCTAACAAAGAAGGCTAAAGAGCTGAACACACATATATTTTGTCACGCACACACACACACACACACACACACACACACACATTACCCCTAGCACACACAGGCTAACAAGAAGGCTAAATAGCTGGACACACATATATTTCGGCACACACACACAAGAAAACACACAAAAACACACACACGCACACACCAGAGAACACCAGCTGGAACTCTGGCTGTGCTCCACTGAGCCTCATTCTTCCATGGTTGCTAGGTTACGGCAAAGTCAGGTTGCAGCATGTGGCTGGTCTGGAGAATGTTAGAATGATGGGATGTTAACATGTTGGATTATTGGGATGTCTGAATGATTTTTCCTGAATAGGAGGATGAATTCCCAATCTCACACTGTGAGCGACAGTTGACTTCTTACATCTCAGGACAGGTGACGTCACCATACATTGGCAACTGCACTAGCACTTCACTAGACTCCTAGTTCACATCTGCTACATTACCAATAGAAAATCAGCATAGAACCAGACGCCCAATCCCAGAGCTCCGAGCACAGGCAGGGTTCACTCTGATCAGTAAAAGGAGTTGCATCGACCCCTTCTGGTGGAGGAAACATGCCCTCTGATCATAGCTTAAACCTGCATCACTGTGAATCTCCTGGGTATACTCCCTCTCTACCTCTCCCTGTACGTTAACTTGGCACAGAACCAGTACACTGCACTAAGCCATTCAGAAGTGTGTCAACAGTGAAACGTGGTAGACCCCCCCCCACCCCCCCACCTAATTCCCCTTCTACAGCTGAATACACCCCAAGCTAGCTGTAATCAAGGACCAGGAAACCAGCCTGCCAATTAGCAGACAGCCATGCTAAGCTCCTCAATAACCCCACAGCATCGCATCACCACTTAATTCACTCTCTGACATCAACTCATATCCCACATCAATATTCATACTTCAAATTCAATGTTTCATCTCTGAGTCACTCCAAACTAACATATCACATGAACATTGTATTCTATTCATAACAACTATAGTCAACCCTGCATATTTTTTATGAATGTCAACAGACAGACTGAACTATTGGGTATGTAAGAAAGGTGAAACTGTGCAGGAAAAGTGTGCAGGAATGCTAAGTATCCTTTGGAGTCATGTGTTCTATTCCAACACAACCTGAATGCATCATTTTTCAACCACTAACTTCTGATCATTATTTCATGCTGAACTACAGATTACTGAGAGGCAGGAAACAAATCACACAGGTCTTTCTGATTGGTTCTGCTCCCCATAACTGACAAGACATGAGCCAACGATTTAACAGTGTACAAGTTTATTCGCTTTACATGTAAATCCAGATGAGAATGAAATCATTCCCTCATCTTTACTCTGCGAGGATTGTGTTCTTGTGTGTGAGTGTGCATTTGAACACCATGCAATAAGACCCCTGACAGTGCCGCTACCACAACCCGACTGTGACTAAAGATGACCATGACCGATCACCCACTCTGGAGAGAGAGAGAGAAAAATAAAGAGAAAGAGAGAGAGATGGGGGGGGCAAAGTGTGAGTGACAGCAGATGAAATACACTTTGTAAAAACCTCAAATAACCCTGGTCCCTTGAGACACACACACACACAAAACTAACAGACACAGACACACACACACATACGCACAGAACAAGGCCTGTTTTAGGAGTGTCACCCTTATACTGCCACTCTCTTGTGGCGTGTGCCAAGGCCACATGACTACTGTCCCTGGGAAACAGACGTTGGCACTCAGTGGCCCTGCAACAGAGCTGTGTGTGTTTAGTGACGAAGTGGCACCAGTGTTTCTTTCACTACCCAGGCTGCGCTGGGAGAAAGGCCAGAGAGAGGGAAAGAAGGAGAAACGTAGAGGGAAGAGAGTAGAGAGAGGGAGAAGATATTAAGGAAATATAGAGAGGTCAAGAAGAAGGGAAGGAGCTAAATGGGGGAGAAATAACAGTGAAATAGGACATGGTGTTGATGGAGGGGAGAGAAGAGGTATAACCAGACAATAATAACAGTGTGTTGTATGATGAGTGACTGTGAGTCAGTGACTGAGGTTAAAGCCAAAAGCTCATGGTATAAAACAGTGTAAAGCTACACTAGCCAAACAGTTCACAATCAACACCTCAGCAGGACATAGATCAGCCAAACACTGGACAACAACTGCTACAGTACTACACCACCACAGGCTTCATACGCGTTCATAATCACCTCTACAGGTAAACAGCAGTGGGTGACACAGAGGACAGATGATCACAACTAAGGGTTTCAGTCACCTCATGGAACAACAACAGATGCGTTGGTGGTATAGTCCTTTAAACTGGGTTTCAAAATGTTTCACTTAGTAAAGCGGTAAAAAGTCAGTGTCCTGTCTGAGGTTGCCTGCGGTTGAGTATCACGATGCCTGGTCCAGAAATAGCATCAGGGCGATGCAGAGCTATTTATACTCCACACACATCCTGCCCTGCCTGCAAGCTCCACCGCATCCCCACCAAGTGTGTTTGTGTGTGTGTGTGACGACCGACAGCTCATTTTAATTTCAGCCTAGCCTCGCGCCACTGCTCAAAGCTGAGTCATTTCCACACACATAAATATTCACTCTCACCCCGCACACACTAAACTATATTCTCTCTCTGTCTCTCTTGCTCACTAACTTAAACACACACATAGCAGTATTCAGACCCTTTGACTTTTTCCACATTTTGTTACGTTACAGCCTTATTATAAACTGGAATAAATTGTCCCCCCCCTAATCAATCTACACACAATACCCCATAACGACAAAGCAAAAACAGTTTTTTAGAAATGTTTGCAAATGTATTAAAAACAAAAAACAAAAATACCTTATTTACATAAGTATTCAGACCCTTTGCTATGAGACTCGAAACTGAGCATAGGTATATCCTGTTTCCATTGATCATCCTTGAGCTGTTTATACAACTTGATTGGAGTCCACCTGTGGTAAATTCAATTGATTGGACATGATTTGGAAAGGCACACACCTGTCTATATAAGGTCCCACAGTTGACAGTGCATGTCAGAGCAAAAACCAAGTCATGAGGTCGAAGGAATTGCCCGTAGAGCTACGAGACACTCCACCAATTAGGCCTTTATGGTAGAGTGACAGACAGAAGCCACTCCTCAGTAAAAGGCACATGACAGCTCGCTTGGAGTTTGCAAAAAGGCACCTAAAGACTCTCAGACCATGAGAAACAAGATTCTCTGGTCAGATGAAACCAAGATTGAACTCTTTGGCCTGAATGCCAACCATTACGTCTGGAGGAAACCTGGCATCATCCCTATTGTGAAGCATGGTAGTGGCAGCATCATGCTGTGGGGACGTTTTTCAGCAGCAGGGACTGGGAGACTAGTCAGGATCGAGGCAAAGATGAACGGAGCAAAGTGCAGGGTGATCCTTGATGAAAACCTGCTCCAGAGTGCTCAGGACCTCAGACTGTGGCGAAGGTTCACCTTCCAACAGGACAACAACCCTAAGCACACTGCCAAGACTACACAGGAGTGGCTTCGGGACGAGTCTCTGAATGTCCTTGAGTGGCCCAGCCAGAGCCCAGACTTGAACCTGATCGAACATCTCTGGAGAGACCTGAAAATAGCTGTGCAGCGGTGCCCCATCTAACCTGACAGAGCTTGAGAGGATCTGCAGAGAAGAATGGGAGAAACTCCCCAAATACAGGTGTGCCAAGCTTGTAGCGTCATACCCAAGAAGACTCAAGCCTGTAATCGCTGCCAAAGGTGCTTCAACAAAGTCCTGAGTGTAGGGTCTGAATACTTATGTAAATGTTATATTTCATTAATCTTTCTTTTTTTTATTAGAAAACAATTTTAAAAAACGAGTTTATGCTTTGTCATAATGGGGTATTGTGTGTAGATTGATGAGGAAAAAATCTAACGTAATCAATTTTAGAATAAGGCTGTAACCTAACAAAATATGGAAAAAGTCAAGGGGTCTGAATACTTTCCAAAGGCACTGTATATGATGTATTTTGTAAGGATGTATCAGTGCTAAGATAGGCCTACCATTGGAAAATAATGATGGGCTTCTTCTGACACTGAGATGTGCTGTCTCTCTCTCCTTTCCAACTCCCAGACAGTTCTTAATGATGTAGCCTATTTTACATTCACTCTCCTCCAATAGGCTATAAGTAAAGAAAATAGGTCAAAATAAGTGTCCAACAAGCTATTGTAGTCTGGCTTTTCCTGGGACTTCACAAGATGTAAAAGGAATAGCCGAGGCAGCAGAGAGGCCAGGTGTGTAATTGCGCAACAGAACAATGAAGACAGACATGCTCGAGAGATGTAGCCTAAGTTAGAAGCATATGCTTATTAGCTCATAATTATATAATTAGCTCAATGTTAGGCTTAATACTGCAGTGAATATATCCAGTCAATTTAAACTGTGAAATAAAACAAGTTATCAGATAATGAAATCACAGGTAGCATACACTGTGTGCACTCCTGAGGCTGCGCTCCCAGTCCCCGGCATGCAGTTTGAAAAGCTACACTATTGGATACGTTTCTACAATTGTAACCTTAACCTAATGTAGCAAGTGTAAAATACTTCAAATAAAAGCCTGAATCCCCTACATACTGGTCTTGACAAGAAGAAAGTCTACTTTCGGGGGAGGTTCTCTTCTGCACTGTTCAGCCAATCAAGTAAATGTGGAGGAGGAGTTAAGATAGAGTGTCGCCTTGTTAAAGTCCAAAAGTGGAAGTCGTGGCACAGGCTCTCTTTGCATTTCCCCTGAATACCTGAACATCCGGTTGTTGAGGCTATTGTAACCTACATCCAGTCAATTTACAAAGCGAAATAAAAAAGTTACCAGATATTGAAATCACAGGTAGTCTACACTGTGTGCACTCCCAAGGCTGTGCTCCCAGGGCAGGCAGTTTGAAAAGCTATTGATTAAGTTTCTACAATTGTAACCTACTTCTTGTAGTTTACCTTACATTTGATACAATGACAAAAGTGAAATGGCACGTTCTGTTCGTCATCCCAATCACATGCACGCGCTTTCACCTGAGAAGCTTTACCCCCAAACAGCCTATTACAAGCACAGTAATAACCTATGCAAACCATATTTGTGAAACAACCTAAATCACTCACTTCACATGGCTTGGTGGGGTGGCACACTGTAGGCTTAAGCTACCCTTCAAATGTAGGCCTACATACTAGGCCTGCACTAACTGTGGTAGTGTGTTGTGAACAGAAGAGAAGTGCAGGCAAACCTTTGGAAATTAAGATTACAAATACATTTGATGAGGACCTTGTTGTTGGAGTAGTTCTTGCAGACCAACACATAGAATTGGCACTACTACATAAATAACCGTCGCTACATTACATAGATGTGTAGGTTACACTTACATGTACAACGTTTTACAATCATCTACTTTGTCACATATGCGTTATTTGACTTGAGGACCAACAGTGAAGCATTCTTTCCTCAAATAACAACCTTGGGGATTCGAACTCGCAGCCATCATACTTTGTCATCTCTGGGCTTACCGCCTTAGTGGGTCACGCCACCAATTAGTGATAGCAGTAAGGGTAGCGTCTACAACTTTTTTTTCTTCTATGTACGAATATAAACATATATGTTGTATAACTTACATGTTATATAACTTGACTGCTGTGAAAGCACATGGATATGTGTAATACGGATAGGCAAAAACATGGAATTTTGTCAAACGTTAAGGATGCATCAATGTATACCTTCTTGCTGCACAGTCTGGCGGATATAAAGTCTAAGATCTTTGATATGAGAGAGAGAGAGAGAGAGAACTGACAGAGTATACAATGCTATTTTACTGTATGTACCTTTCCACCACAGGGACATATGAGACCATTTGCATAGTGAATACTGTATGCAGTAAATACTGTACATGGGTACATGTAGTATAGCATACGGGTTGCACATTTAGCAGTATAATGCTGCATTTGGGTAACATACTATGACATTACTATGGTTACGGTGAGAATACTAACGCCCAATGTCCACCAGATGCATATGCGTTTTGTTTTGCAGGATCTCTAGTCTACATTTTTTGTACTTGATGCACATGTTCTTCACTTTTCAACTCGCTAAAAGCTAGCTAGTTGGAGTCGGTGTGTGTACTTCCGTTTGTACGACCACATGGTAAAGCATCACACGAGTTGAAAATATTGAACGCATGCGGTACACAGAACACACCGCAGCCTAGTGCGGCATCCCCAATGTAGCGTTGCAGACTGCTCCATTGACAATGAATTACTTCTGCCGGAACGCAAACAGTTTGATGCATCTGGTGGATATGAGGCTTAAGTGCAAATGAGATGTACAGTAATTGATCATGACACAGAGTAAATATTACAGATACGGTATGCTATGTTTAGTGTGTCTGACTACAGTCTGACTACAGTCTGTTTTGGAACTGCTGTGGGTGGGTGGAAGGTGATGAGTAAGGCGTTTGTTCAGTATGATTTTGTGTGTGTGTGTGTGTGTGTGTGTGTGTGTGTGTGTGTGTGTGTGTGTGTGTGTGTGTGTGTGTGTGTGTGTGTACAGGGAGCATTCCAATAACCTTAGTGCAGTTGTTATTAGATTGGGAGCCCTGCACACTTTATTAAACCTCGGTTCAATCTGCAGTAATAGAGAGAGAGCACAACTGCATCTTCTCGAACACACACGCACGCACACACACACACACATACACACATACACACACACTTGGTATGCAAGTCTCAAGGCTTATTCGACTCCATATCCCTAGTCTCTCTAGACAGATGGGTTGCCTCTGACAATGTACAAATGTTCCAGTGTACACATCTGTACTTAGACCAACGTCAGTTTGGCAGAGAGGAAAGGGCGGAGTTGGGACATCCGTTCAGAGCCATATCGGTTTATGTCCTGCTGTAAACATTTCCGGTAGCTAGCTAGATGAAGCTCGCAGAGGTTTCAATGAGTGTATTTCGCAAGTGAGTAGATCGCATGTGCTATGACGTTAGCGTTACAGGCTTACAACCACTGACTGGCTGTGGCTAAAATTAGCCTAGCTATCTGTGTCCGCATTGTGTCCGCTGATGTGTCCCCAAACTCGTAATCTGTTGGGATGGTTGTCTGTCTGAAGAGCACCCTTCCCCCAAAATAATTATACTGCCAAGAAAATCCAACATGATGCTATTGCCATAGGTCTGGGATTACCGAGACTAACATATCCCAGAATGCAGAGAACATCATTCATTCATTAACTGCCACATAAAGCAGAGTATAGGACTGATAGCTCTCATCTTATCACAAGCAGAAGAGGAGGAATAGGAAGAGGAGAAGAGATAGATTAGAGGTGAGGAGGAGTAAAGCGGGATTGAAGAAGGAATGGAGGAGCAGAGTGGACCCCAGAGGCACAGACGAGTGTAGATGAAGAACGGAGTGAAAGTGAGATAGTCACGCTTTCCTAAGACTGAGACTATCTGTGTGTTTGTGTTTGTTTCTGTGTGTGTGTGTGTGTGTGTGTGTGTGTGTGTATGTGTGTGTGTGCGCATGTTTGTGTGGTGTGTGCTCTCAGGGCTCCTTCAGTTCAGAGAGGGCTGGGGACTGGTGCAGTCCCTACCTCATCTGTATTCAACACACACACACACTGTAAGAGAGAGCGAGAGAGAGAGAGAGAGAGAGAGAGAGAGAGAGAGAGAGAGAGAGTGTGAGTGAGTGAGTGATAAGATGATTCAGTCAAGTAAGAAAGAGAGAGTATGACAGAGGGAGCTTTATTTATGAATGACAGAGGAGGCATGTACAGCAAGAGAGCAGGCGGAGAGGAAGAAGGGACAGAAGTAAGAAAAAGGTAGAGAGGTTGGAGATGGGGAGTGTGAGAGTAGTGAGGAGGGGGAGGAGGGGAGAGAAGGAAGGGGGAGGAAAACTCCAAGTATGACTCAGAGGGAGCCCTTCTCTCTCATCTCCTCTCCTCCCTCCCAACCTTGAAGGGATCTACAAAAGTCTGTCGTTTTCATTCTGTCCCTGTATTTCATTTATTATCCTTTCTCTTGTCCTTTTCTCCATTTCTATTGGCCTCCAGGTGAAGACAAAAATAGAGTTGCTAAATCCAATTTGGATAACTCCTCCCTTTTCTTTCTATCTTTCTCTTTCATTCTCACCTTAATGCACTCACTAACTCATTCTATGTGTGTATACCTTCTTGCTGCACAGTCTGGCTGTGGATAAAAAACAGGCAAAAACATGAACACCTTTATATTGACAGGTTTAAAAGAAAATCATTAGGGTTTGATAGAGATTGAGTGTTTAGTGATTACCTATTGACCGGTCTTAGATCATTGACAGAATGTCTGTTAATCTCTCATAGATTATTTTTTTCAGTGGTGTGTGTGTTTGCATGTGTGTGTGTTAGTAGGTGTGCTAACATCAGTTGATTGATGGTGTTTACTCTGTGATACATGATCAGACCTTAATGAGCTGGACTGGTACTCCTAGTAAACACTCACATGATGACATAGGCTGTCAATGACTGTGTGTTTGTTTGTTTGTGTGTGTGTGTGTGTGTGTGTGTGTGTGTGTGTGTGTGTGTGTGTGTGAGACGTGTTTGTGTGCATTCATACAGTAACACATAAATAAATACACAGTGCCACAGCAACAGTGTCAGGGCAGGGCTGACACAGGGAAGGGGCCTGATCTCGCAGTCTTACTGTGTCCTCCCTGCTACGGCTCACTGTCTGGACATACATACACATGCAGACACCTAGGCTTAAACTTGCTAGAGTACACAATTACATTCAATATAGACACACACACGCAAGGAAAGACACACACACATACACATTCACGTATGCGTACAGAAGACATATGTACACACTCATACACACGCACACACTGTACGTAATGGTTATAGAGTAATCCTGTCAGGAATGTCAGGGTGCTTACACTTCTGTTCCTGATGTAATGTTCATGTTTATTTATGCTATGTGTGAGTGTGTGTGTGTGTGTGTGTGTGTGTGTGTGTGTGTGTGTGTGTGTGTGTGTGTGTGTGTGTGTGTGATTGAGGGACAGATGGTGTCGTCAGCAGGATGCAGGTGTGTGTGGGCGGGTTTTTGCTACCTGCTGGGTCTCTGATTGGACAGAGAGAGGTCAGCTGTGACACGCTCGTCCTTCCCCCAGGCCAGTGACCCAACTGACATCAATGCACACACACAAACACACAAATATGAGTATTAATACAGTCTCAATAAGATTTATCCTCTCAGGTCACTATGACATCGCTACACTGTCACTTTATTTGTTTTATTTATTTTTTACAAATTCCCCGATCCCTATTCCCTACCCCTTCTCAGGTATCATCACGCAGGCTGAAATACTTCCTAGTTTACAACTGTGTTAGAGAGGGAGTGTGGACTGTGTAGCCATCACTCACTGTGTATGTGATAGGTGGGTCATCCCATGTCTTTTCAGCAAACCATGACACCTACAATCTCAGATTTGTCTGAAAATTGTTTCTGTATTTAGAAACAGATAAGATTAGCATTCCTGCAACATTATTTTGTTGAAATATAAGTTGATCTCTGAGAAATTAAGCTAATTGATTGCACTCAAATTGGCCACTTTAATTTATAGGATTCCTATAATATTCAATAAATATAGTACCTAACATCTGATTTGGACCAAACTTTTTTTCTAAAAAGTGAGTAAGACATGAGGAATCCAAAGAAATGGTCAAAAGCCACCCACGGACCCCACACCCCAACAACGACTATACAGTATCAGTTCTCTATGTCTGACAAGTAGTATGGAGCTGCGGCTCGGAGTATTGTTTCTTCATTCTATGTAATGTATTCTCAGTGAATTTGGCGATGTTTTTTCCCCCCTGTTCAGATACAGTTGTTATTGAAGCTGTTAGGTTTATGTCCCATCGTACATCCCGATATTACCAGGTTCTGACCACTAGATTCCTCATGTCTAACTCATTGTTAGAAAAAAGTTTGGTCCAAATCGGATGTTAGGTACTATATTTATTGAATATTATCTGAATCCTATAAATTAAAATGGCCAATTTGGATGCAATCAATTAACTTAATTTCTAAGAGATTAAATTATATTTCAAAAACATAATGTTGCAGGAATGCTTTCAGAACAATCCGAGATGGTGGGTGTCGAAACCCTCTTTCTTGTACTTTTTGAGGTGGAACGACCCAGGTTTCAGATAAAAAAACACACACACACACACAAACACACACGCACATATAAAATGTGTAAATTGCAGTGGACTACATTTTTTAGAGAACACGCTTGAAAATACACTACCCACTACAATCTGAATGTATTCTGGCCATTCAATGTCCCAAAAACAAGTGTCAAAAGCAGAGGTATAAGTAACCTTTGAGCTTATACAATTCAAATGACTCTCCAGAGAATTATAATTTGTTGTTTTTTGTTCGTTTTTTAAATGGTAGGTTTATCTGATACATTTACTTTTGTTATTCATGAAAATTGAGTATTTCATTTTAACGGACAACAATATGTCACATCTGCGTTGTGTTAGTGTGTTCAGCACCTGTTGCTTGGTTACAGACAGATGCATTCTGGTCTCAGAAACAGCTACATCTGTGTCTTCAAAATTGGAATACAACACTGTGTGTGTGAGTGTCTGCATTGTCACAATGCTGCATTCAAATGATCTATTGTGCTTCTCTGAGTGCCCATTACAGCACTCAGTTCAAGGCTAACAACACGCACACAGACACACACAGACAGACAGATTTGTGCCTCTGTGCCAACACGCTAGAGAAGCCCTGAGCAATGAAGGGTCCAGGTTTACCAAGTATTAGCACCAGTGGAAGGTTTGAGCCTGGTCTTGTATAACTGCAGTAATGGTTAAATCACCCTGCATTCCCCTTGAGATCATTAGTAATGCCTGTTTTTTGGCCGTGTATGTGTGTCTACCGGCTTGTGTGTTTGCATGTGAATGTATGTGTGTGTGTGCGTGTGCGCGCTCCAGGTATCCGCCACTGGCCACATCAGTGTTAATATTCCACACACACTGGGTGCGGCCTGAGACCATTAATCATGTTTGTGAATGTCTAATCTCAACGTTATTTGGGCCGGTTTCATTTTCACGGCTGTCTAGAAGATTTACAATGGTGTGCAGAGGAGAGGTGTGTGTGTGTGCGTTTGTTTTAGGTAAAATAGCCTGTAATATAATGGGTTATGTCGCAGGATGTACTTTGTGTGTTTAGTTGTTGTGTGTATGTTAAGACGGTGTGTGTTAGAGTGCATGTGTGAGTGCATATGTGCGTGTGAGTGTGTGTATGGTCTAGTGGCTTGACCAGGTTACAGGGGAAGTGTCTCTGTCCGTTTCTATGATGACAGCAAGTGGCCTATGGAGATGTGTCCATCCTGGTGATGCTATCTGATTACATCAGAGAGGGGAGAGAGCGAGGTAGAGGGAAATGAAGGCCCCTGGGGTATTGTCAACTCTTAACATATCCACTGGATCAAGACACATAAACAGACCCCACCACCCCATCCCTCACCAACACATACATCCAGATACACTCAGACACCTCTATTCATCAACACACACACACACACACATACACATCAGATGACCGTATATCAGATGACTGTCTGCTGAGTTTGTGGTGCAACAGTGGTCACAGAGAGTCTTAGGGTGTCTGTAGAGGTACACTCACATATATGGAGACTACAATAGACTATCTATGCCTCTGTGGGCTATTTCCACTATCCTTCTATAGACTAAACTACAGATGAGAGGAGGAATGGAATTTACCTTGTTCTTCTTCATCAAATTGGGAGTCAGCTACATATCATTTTGAGTAGAGGAATGATACAGTACATGTGAAAGACTGACAACAGGTGAAAGACATTGAAAGCTAGAAATACAATGAAAGCAAGAAAGACAATGAAAGCGACAAAAATAGATTTGGGGGTGCTATGCACATATTACAGTGAAGGATGTACAAAGCTGGTCATATACTTAAACAGAGTCAAAACTACAATGGCTGAAGGATTGCAATATTTACCTGGAGCTAACCCTGCAGATAGCACTACTGGGTGATCTGAAAAGTCATAGTCAATCGATCAATAATATAATAATACTTTTAGCAAAAAAAAATATTTTCAATTTACAATCTGTAGAAACAATGAGAATAGAAGGGTTCAGAACCTTTGTGAAACATTACAATACAGTTGAAAAATATATGGCAAATAGAAATCCAATATGGATGGTGTTAAGAGAAAGATGGGAGGTATTGAATGGAGCCAAAGGATGGGACTAATAACAGCTAACAACAACTAATAACAACAAGATAACTAATGTAAAGCATACTGTGTCCATAATAAGTATATAGGTTATAGGTTGAGCGCTTTTGTGAAAGAGCACAGTTAGAAAGATATGGCATATAGAAGCAAACCGGATGGACATCATGAAAATGATCGGAAAGGTTGAGGGTAGAGGAAGTTCAGGAGTAAAAACAAACAAAATAGAATTATTGTAAAATTGACTGTGTCCATAAAATGTATATAGTACGTATAAGCTGGAAGTAGAGGCCTAAGCATTGTTGTTCACTAGTTTACTCCAATTAGGGAAGGGGTGGTGCTGTTGGAAAGTAATAAAGGGAAAATATTATTTTTAAGGATATGTATATATACATATGTATGTATATGTATTTATATGTATGTATGTGTATATGTATATATGTATATATATATATATATATATATATATTTGCAAGAAGAAAAAAACATATGGGGATTGGAAGTGATGCAGACAATTACATTGATGGAAGTTACAATCTATCTGCAATATCAAAGCTGATCTACCCCCTAAAAAAAAAAAAAAGGTATACCAACTACTACACAGTGCTAACCATGGCTAAAGCCTCTGCCACTACTCCTAAACACTAAGGACCGGTTTCCAGGTTTGATCAAGCCATTGAAATTGCTTTTTAGTTCAGGACTAAGCTTAATCTGTTTCTGAGAAACCATCTCTAAGGGTTTCTATTGTACAGTAAATATGCCTGGAGGCTGTAGAGTTGTACAGCTGTGTTTACCTTCTGATCCCTGAGAAACACCATTCTCTACAGGACAGAGAGTACGACAAGACCATGTTCATCCATACTATCTGTTTTATTACAGCCCTGGTCTAAAGGCTACAAAACCATCTCACAGCTCACCCTACATACCAAACAACTAACAGGGTTAGTTTAGCCACAATGCTAATCCTTCGGGGGAAGGCTAGCTAGCTATGCTAGCAAACACACAGTGGGCTATGAAAGGAGAGTTAGCATGCAGGCCTGCTGGTTTTACCCAATCTCAGTGCCTCATACAGGTGTTCTTCTGTTGTCACAGGATGAAGGGATGAGAGAGTGACAAGAGAAGAATAGGGGGGATGATAAAAGGGAGGATTGATGTGAGTGAGTAAATGGAGGTTCAACAACAAAGTAAGTCAGGGACACCACTCTACAAAACCAGGCACTTGAAATAACAGCTGTTACAGATAAAGCTGGTTAAAGTAGGGCGTTGATGTTTAAAGTGAATAGTACTCTTACAGTGTAAAAGGTAGAAGATGGGGGAGAGTATCCCTATCCTTCAATGGCATACCTTCACACTGAAACTGAACATGTGCTCTGGCATCTGCCAACCTTTTCTCCCCAGGAATATATCACGGTACAGAAGCTTCCTCTCTTTCACCTCTCCTCTTTCTCCTCCTCTCTTCCCCCAGTGGAAATGAGGCCTGTAACTATTAGCAACTCATCCATTCATGAATGCAGATGAGATGGAATGTATTATGTATCAAAGTGGAGACCATCCATCCACAGAGACTGGCCTCTCTAGTTACACCCCCCTCTATGCACTGTGAGGTGGACTGGTCACTGCAGGCTAGCAGCAACAAGACCAGCTGGAGACTAGCAAAACTGAAGAGTGAAAAAAAGATTTTTGCCTTCTAATTGGCATTCGATACAGCTTATATCCATTAACTAGTGGACAGAGAAGTGGACAGTACAGTCTTAGAAAAAAAAGGAGCTATCTAGAACATAAAAGTGTTCTTCGGCTGTCCCCATAGCAGAACCCTTTGAAGAACCCTTTTTGGTTCCAGGTAGAACCCTTTTGGGTTCCATGTAGGACCCTTTCCACAGAGGGTTCTATGCTGAACAAAAATATAAACGCAACATGTAAAGTGTTGGTCCCATGCTTCATGAGCTGAAATAAAAGATCACTGAAATGTTCTATATGCACAAAAAGCTTATTTCTCTCACATTTTTTGCACAAATTTGTTACATCCCTGTTAGTGAGAATTTCTCCTTTGCCAAGATAATCCATCCATCTGACAAGTGTGGCATATCAAGAAGCTGATTAAACAGCATGATCATTACACAGGTGTACCTTGTGCTGGGGACAATAAAAGGCCACTCTAAAATGTGCCACAGATGTCTCAAGTTTTGAAGGAGCGTGCAATTGGCATGCTGACTGCAGGAATGTCCACCAGAGCTGTTGCCAGAGAATTGCATGTTCATTTCTCTACCATAAGCCGCCTCCAATGACATTTTAGAGAATTTGGCAGCACGTCCAACCGGCCTCACAACTGCAGACCACGTGTAACCATGCCAGCCCAGGACCTCCACATCCAGCTTCTTCACCTATGGGATCGTCTGAGACCAGCCACCCGGACAGCTGATGAAACTGAGGAGTAATTCTGTCTGTAATAAAGCCCTTTTGTGGGGAAAAACGAATTCTGATTGGCTGGGCCTGGCTCCCCAGTGGGTGCGCCAGTCTCCCATGTGGGTGGGCCTATGCCTTCCCAGGCCCACCCATGGCTGGCCCCTGCCCAGTCGTGAAATCTATAGATTAGGGCCTAATTTATTTATTTCAATTGATTGATTTCCTTATATGAACTGTAACTCAGTAAAACTGTTGAAATTGTTGCATGTTGCGTTTATATATTTTGTCAGTATACGTGGAACCCAAAAGGGTTATACGTGGAATCAAAAAGTGGTCTCCTTGGAACCAAAAAGGGTTATCCTATGGGAACAGCCGAAAAACCCTTTGGAACCCTTTTTTCTAACAGTGTACAGTCAGAGCCATGTTGGTCAGTATTATGCAACACTGCCAGATGGCTCAATTGGCTGGAGCGCGGTGCGGCAACTCCAAGGCTGTGGGTTCAATTCCAGCATGAGTCACATGTACTGACTGTAACACTAGTTGAGAGCATATGGTACACACAGCGTCATGTATTGTTATTCAGCATAGCTTCCTTTAGTATGAAAAGTTCACATAGCCTTGCCACTGCAGGACTGGTGTTTAACAAAACAGTACCGTCGACTGCATTCTCAATGTAATGTACAGTATAATTTCTCAGGTTCGTGGCTATGTGAATAACCTTGAACAAAGCAAGGAAACGAGCAAAGAAGTGAATGCATTTAATTGTGTATGTGTGTTCAACAGAGATGGAAAGTTCTGTGGGTGGGATAAGGGATATACTCATCATATTTGTGATCTGTGTCAACGTAATTATTATCAGTTCTCATTACAGACTGGGTCACTGAGTTGCTCTATTCATAGTACTCACCACACTGTGTTGTTTTCCACAACATCTGCCTGGGCATCATAAACAACAACAGTTTCCATCAACATCAAACACACAGTTTAGGGGTGGGAGTGTATCACACCATAAACCAGGATATGTGGTAAAGAGGTAAGTGCGGTATCTATGCCTTTCGGGGAGAGGTGGTCATGGGTGTGTGTTTAAGAGCCTGTAGGAGAGTAAAAGCAGTGAACACACACATTTCACCCTGTAGGCATGTGTACAAGAGGGAAGATAAACTACGTTGCACACAGGAAGAATAATCACTCTGAGGAGGGAGTACAAGGTTGGTGTATGCTCTTCCCCAAACTGTATTCAACCCCTAACCCCTACCCCCTATGCACTTGTGGATATCTGAGAGGCTTTGATAGATGTAAATGTAAAGGACATTACGCTGCTTGCTTAGTGAGCACTGCTTCCTCTGATTCGGCTCATACCGAGGCTCAAACCCAGGACCTCTGCCTCGCCAACACACGTGACCACCCTCCTGAAGCGTCTTACCCAGTCGTGCCACTGAAAAGCTAGCTATTCGGTAGCGTAAGTGGAGACACTTTAGGCTGAGGAGTGAGTTTCACAGATCCTCATCTGCTACATAAGCAATATGGTGACAAAATCCAGTGGAGCTATTACCATATTGGTTACACCTATCAAATCCTATCAAATGTGCATATGGGGTAAGGGCTAGGCGTCAATTTGGGATTGGGCAATAGAGGCCATGCACTTATATAGGCAGCAACTTATGTAGAATACACACACACCAACTGTACACACACACACTCCCTCCTCAACCAACAACCAAACACAACAGTTGTCTGGGGAAGGAGAGGTGTGGGTTTGGATATAGAGGTGATTGGGAGAGAGAGAGACGGGGTGACAGTAATGTTGAAGAATGTTGTGACGTTTTACCTTCTACGTCACTAGAGTCATAGTCTGGAGTGAGGCATGGATGGAGAAGAGAACACACACGACACTGTAACTACAGCACCATTATGATTATGAGCTGCAGAATACATAGACATCCTGTAGGGCTGAATCCTAGCTTAAGATATGCACACGTAACACATAACTAATGTTCGTGAGCAGTTATGCGTTCATACAGTATCTCACGTTAGGATTCAACCCATGACAATGCTGATGAAGTCACACTGAAACAGAAACGCTTCAGATGCATTAGATGACAAATGTATCACTTTCCAGTGGTGAAGTGACATTACAGGGCATGAACAAAATGAGAGTAGTGGAGTGACCTTTAACCATGTCATGTAAGTGTAATGTATGGCTGACCCGTCCTTTTAGCGCTGTAGTGCCTCTACTGTTAAAACACACCTTCTGTCACATCCATTTACCTACATACACCAGTGACAAGAGTAGCGGAAGTGGTTTGGTGAACCACGCTCGTGTGATGTCTGACCTTGCCTGAGACTAGAAACTAGAGCCAGACATACTCAGCATATAGTTTTTCACATTATTTTATAGACAGAATAAAATGGTGTGTTCCCAAGGCAACAGTAAGAGTTGTTGGTTTCCTAGAATAAGATATGTCTGTTTTATCATTCTAAATTCCTTCCTACATCTGAGATGCCTAGAGTTTAATAACACACATGTCAAAAGTGGTCATACCAGGTCATGACAGGTCATTATAACCACTTTATGAACAGTCATAGTGTACTAACCTTTCACTCTCTCGCCACGGTTCAGCTGGATCTCTCCCTCGCCCTGTGGCGTGTATGGTTTGACCACGATGAAGGTACGTCCCGGCACGGCGCTGTAGAGTTTCCGTTTGGGCCCGCTGGCACCGGCAATGGCAGGAGGGGTGTGGGTGGGAGGACTGGGGTTCCGCTGCACCGTGCCCGGGCTGTAAACAAACACATAGGTTACCGTGGTAATGCCAGGCAGCTGGTAGCCAAAGCCGGTGGTTACCGACATGATCGGTCGCCAAGGGGACAGTAACACAGCAACAACCTGACGGTTGTCACAGTGACCGGTTGTAAGATAAGTCTGTCGGAGTGGTCAACAGTCAACAGTCCCAAAGCAAACCTTGAGGGAAAGTCATGGGATGAGAGGTCACTCCTTCTCCCCTCCTTCTCTAAATCCTTCTCTCTGTTGCTCTTCCTCTTATTCCGTTACAGCAAACACAAAATCCCCTTGTCCCCCTCCCTCCACCCCTCTTCTCCTCTCCTCCTCGTCCTCTCCAAGGCAGGAGCAGTAGTGTAAACGGTTAGCAGTAATGGAATCGTTCCCGTCTCTGTCTCTCAGATCCGTCTGGCAGTCCCCCTGGGTCACACATATCCTGAGCTCCCGCTCTGACCGAACAACCCTCCAGAGAGGGGAAGAGATCCCCGCGTCTTTACAGCCTCCAGTGCTCCAGGCTGGGTTACAGATCCCACATACTCCCCTGGCTCTGGAGGTCTAGGTCCTGCTGTGGAGGAGAGGGAGAGAGGTTGGCTCTTCTCCCCGACCAAGACTCCTTCTCCTGGGAGTCCCTCTCCACTCCCCTCCACCCCTCACACACACGCGCCCGCTCACACACACTCACACACACACACACACTTGCGACGACGCTGCTGCTAACCCTGCTGCTGCTACCGCTACTGCACTTGGCGGCTCCCCTTCCCTCTGACGGCTCACACACACTCATACAGCTCTCTCCGAGCATTCTACCCAACACACAAGCAGGCTGCCCCCTCTGCTACTGCTAACACTACACCTCCGCTAGCACAACATACGCTAGCAACAGCTTGTCGCGAACATAGTGTGCCGACATACACACACACCCTACAGCACCATTGATCTCCTCCAGCCTGTCTGCCTGCGTGTGTGTGTGCATGCGCCACTGCTCCCCGGGGCAGGTTGGTGTGTGTGTTGGGGGGAATCGCCTTGAATAACCTTTTCTCTCTCCCCCTTTCTGCCCCCATCTCTCTCTCTCTCTCTCTCTCTCTCTCTCTCTCTCTCTCTCTCTCTCTCTCTCTCTCTCTCTCTCTCTCTCTCTCTCTCTCTCTCTCTCTCTCTCTCTCTCTCTCTCTCTCTCTCTCTCTCTCTCTCTCTCTCGCTCTCTCTCTCTCTCTCTCTCTCTCTACCTTCCCTTCATTTCTCTGAGGGAGGCGGCTGGTGAATTCTAATAGAGCCGAAGCAGAGGTTCTCCTGGTATTCATTCATCACTACTGCTGCAGCTGTGTGTGTATGTGTGTGTGTGTGTGTGTGTGTGTGTGTGTATGCGCACATGTGAGCTCCACCCTGTATCACACTGCTACCTGTTTGTCTGTGTCCTCAACACTCACCCTCCCATCCTTCTTACAGCTGCTTTTCTCCTCCCTCCCTCCCTCCCTCCCTCTGCTTTATCTTTTGTCCTGCAAAATCATGGATACAGTGATTCATGAATCAATCTGTTTTCTATCTTGCATCTGTGTGTTTATGTGTGTGTGTCTGTGTGACTGTGTTTACATATGTGTGTACATTGTGGGTATCATGTGACATGTGTCTGTGTGAAAACCCCTCACTCTATATCTACCCCTCCCCTCTCTCCTCTCTCCCTTTCTCTCTTTCCCTTCTTCCTTTCTCTCCCTTTCTGTCTCTGTGTGGTATCAATCACTCGTAACCCTTCAGTCATTCATTCATTCTCCTCTCTCCATCTTTCCCGCTGCCTTGCCTCTCTCCCCTTTTCTCTCCCTCTCTCTCCCTCTACCCTTCTCTCTCTCCTTCGAAGCAGCGGCTTGGTGATGGTTTTCCAATTACCTCGGGACTGAGCGGAGGGAGAGGAGGAGAGAGGAGAGGAGGAGATAGAGGAGAGAGAGAGAGTGGAGAGGAGAGGCTGGAATGGCTGCCTGCCGCATGTTAATGCCTGAGCCCAGGACACTCCACCCTCTGCACACTGAATACAACACAGAGTAAAATGGAGGGGTGGAGGGAGAGGGAGGGAGGGAGAGAGAGGAGAGCAGAGAGATGGAGGGAGGAAGGAGGAGAGAGAGAGACAGGGATAATGGGAGGAAGAGCGAGGGAAAAGAGAGAGATGAAATAAGAAGCTAAAGTGGGCAGGAGAGACAGTGGTACAGGCAGAATAAGATAAAAAGAGAGGGATAAGGCTAAACGAGGAAATAGAGCTGTTGCTATAAGTTGGCTTCCACACCTAATTAAGCCTATAGCTAAACGGATGTGTATTCACACATATTACTTCGTTTTATAACAGGCAATTCAACTACATCTCTAAATGCTGTTACAAACTGGTCTGGACCATCCATGTTATACAAAAATACACACACACACAAATCAAATCAAATTGTATTTGTCACTTGCTTCGCAAAAACAACAGGTGTAGACTAACATTGAAATGCTTACTTACGCACACACACACACACACACACACACACACACACACACACATGCACACACTCACACTCACCGGGGGTTGGAACTGAAATTATTTTCAAATAGTTTTGTTCTGAACAGAACCACTATTTCTTCCTTCCGTTCCACTGTTCCAAGCAGGAAAATAAAGTTCTGAACTGGTTTGAACCCAAAAAAGGTACTGGTTTATATTGTTCCTTTCTGCGCAACATTAAATGACTTCACCAATCAGTGCGGATAGAGCAGCTTGCTATGGAGTGGGGAAGCTATTTCATCTGTATAGGAAAGTCGTTAAGAGCAAATTGTATTTTGCTGTAACAGCATGGTTTAATCATAATGAAAGACAAACACACACACACACTGTGCTGCCAGTCACAGTGTAGGGCGCGAGATGCAACTGAAATTTTGTGGGTGAGGAGAGAACGAGAGAGGATGGAGTAAGCTTGCCTTGACGCGCTGGGCATCTTGTTATGACATGCCTTATCTGAATTAGGCCCACATAATTATACCTACGGAGGAGCGGCTTCTATGGAGGAACTTTGAATGTCTTCGAATTTCTGAGTTGGTTTAACACTGGACCAGAGCTAACATTAGCTAGCTAGCTAACAAGCTTGTGTGTGCAGAGCAGCACTAGAATTAAAAACACGTCTTACCTTTGTGTAGTTAAGAAATCCAATGGGAAACATGATAACTATAGTATCCTTAACTAGCATTGAAAAGTTAATCTATTCTTTTAAACTCTCCGTAATTTCTGATTCATGCTCGCTACAGAAACCTATGCTTCAAAGGTGAGGAGCAGGTAGCCTACAAACACACTGGCAAAGATTTCCAGCTGGCAGGTAGACGCTGGAATACGTTTCTGAGTGACAGTGAGTGCTTTGCATAGACGCTTTGTTGCTATTTTTGTGGGACTGGAAAAAAATGCCTGGAACGTAAAATAACGTTAATAACCGGTTCCCATGCTTTTAAAATAACGATTCTGTTCCGGAACAGTATAGATGACTTTTGTTTCCGGTTTGGGTTCTGTTCCTCAAATAATTTTGTTATTTTCCGGTTCTGTTCCAACCCTTGACACTCACAGAGCTGTAATGGTACGTTAGATGGTCTGACCTCTGTTGTGGCAGATCCTCTGATTGTTCCTTGCAGCTGGGCTGGAGGAGGTTGTGTGTGTGTGTGTGTGTGTGTGTGTGTGTGTGTTGGTCCCTGTAGACTCTAGATTGATCTCCACCTGTCCTCCCCTTTAATGGCCTGTGTTTACACTGCTACAATAGCCCACCTCTCAGTGTGTGTGTCTGTGTGTGTGTATGGTGGGGGACATGCAGGAACAACACTATCTCAATTACATTTACATTTTAGTCATTTAGCAGATGCTCTTATCCAGAGCGACTTACAGTTAGTGAGTGCATACATTTTTCATACTGGCCCCCCGTGGGAATCGAACCCACAACCCTGGTGTTGCAAGCGCCATGCTCTACCAACTGAGCTACAGGAGGCCTATTAACTGCAGTATGAATGACTGGAGCTTTAACCACCTTTCAGACACATATATGAATACATTACTGTAGAGGTGTAGCCCGCAAAACACACACACCATCAGACACACCATTTAAATAAAGTAAAAATGAACAACTACAAGGCTCTCATCCTTTTCTGTCCCTCCTTCACTCCCTCCTTTGTTCCATCTCTCTTTCCTTCCATCTCTTCCTATATAACATGTTCCCTATTGTGCACAACAACATTCCCTTTTCCTTAGGACACTGCTTCTGTAACCGTGGTAACTGTCGATACAGGAAAATATAATACATCTGGTGAACTTGATGACTAGTCAACAGTACAACTGAAGTTTGTTCTACAGGAGATAAGGTAAATAACGATAGAAGATCGTTGGATTTTACAGGCATAAACCATAGTATATTATATTGGAAGGACATTCCATTCTTCTATGTTGAATATTACATTACTATGCATTTTAACAGTATCATATATGATATATTAGATATTGAACCAATAAGTCTTCATTTCATTGTATGGATGACCATCTACATCTATAATAACTTCTCTCCCAATAACCATCAACTTCTTATACTGTTGTGTTGTGTTGATGCCAATGCATGTCGCTGTACAGGCTTAAACCAGAGCTGTATAGTCTGCAACATTTTGTATTTCACAGATAATACCACATTATCACAGATAATACAACATTATCACAGATAATACCACATTATCACAGATAATACCACATAAGAGGCTTCTTTAAATACATCCACACATGCACGTCATGCAGGCACACACATGCATGTCATGCACGCACGCACACACACGCACGCACACGCACAGGCGTGTGCGCACAATCACCCTTCTCGTGCAAATGGCCCTCACACAAATAGGTTTCCCTCCATAAGGTGGGTTCATCCCATTATAAAATACAATCATAATCATCATCATACTCTGCATCCTAATGACCAGCTAATTCTCTCCGTCTTTCTCTCTGCACAGCTGCACCTGAACAAAGCTATTTTACCACTGTTTTCTCTCTATCTCAGCACCTCTCTCTCTCTCCCTCATCACTGCATGCATGTGAATAGCCATGGTTATGAAATTGTGTGGTAATCTGTTGGTAAAAGAGAACATTAGAGTTGTTTTCAAAATATCATAGTGTCTGTGAAAGCAGCTAGCTGCAGACGCTAAGCAGACACAACAACTCTAAGGCACATTGCCTCTAACTAAACCCCAAACAGATTACCTCATAATCAATACCTCATCCAAACATCTACCTCAGATTAAAATGGAGAAATAAATAACTAATATATCATCATCATATCAGGTATCCACATTGACAATGTTATTGATACAAACCAACTAGCTCTCACAGTCTCACATCAGAATTAGACGTTCATCCATGTTTCTCAAAGGTCAAATTTTGAGGTTGTTGCATACGTCAAACGTCGAAGCCATGGATTACAGGCACCATCCGCACTGAGCTAAAGGGTAGAGCTGCCGCTTTCAAGGAGCGGGACTCTAACCCGGACGCTTATAAGAAATCCCACTATGCACTCAGACGAACCATCAAACAGGCAAAGAGAGTAGTTGAATCGTACTACACCGGCTCTGACGCTCGTCGGATGTGGCAGGGCTTGAAAACTATTAATACAAAGGGAAGCACAGCCGCGAGCTGCCCAGTGACACAAGCCTACCAGACGAGCTAAATCACCTCTATGCTCGCTTCGAGGCAAGCAACACTGAAGCATGCATGAGAGCATCAGCTGTTCCGGATGACTATGTGATCAGGCTCTCCGTAGCCGATGTGAGTAAGACTTTTAAGCAGGTCAACATTCACAAGGCCGCAGGGCCAGATGGATTACCAGGACGTGTACTCCGAGCATGCGCTGACCAACTGGAAAGTGTCTTCACTGACATTTTCAACATGTCCCTGAATGAGTCTGTAATACCAACATGTTTCAAGCAGACCACAATAGTCCTGTGCCCAAGAACACTAAGATAACCTGCCTAAATGACTACCGACCCGTAGGACTCATGTCTGTCGCCATGAAGTGCTTTGAAAGGCTGGTCATGGCTCACACCAACACCATTATCCCAGAAACCCTAGACCCACTTAATTTGCATACCGCCCCAACAGATCCATAGATGATGCAATCTCTATTGCACTCCACACTGCCCTTTACCACCTGGACAAGAGGAACACCTACGTGAGAATGCTATTCATTGACTACAGCTCAGCGTTCAACACCATAGTGCCCTCAAAGCTCATCACTAAGCTAAGGACCCTGGGACACCTCCCTCTGCAACTGGATCCTGGACTTCCTGATGGGCCGTCCCAAGGTAGTAAGGGTAGATAACAACACATCTGCCACGCTGATCCTCAACACGGGGGCCCCTCAGGGGTGCTTGGTCAGTCCCCTCCTGTACTCCCTGTTCACCCATGACTGCATGGCAAGGCACGACTCCAACACCATCATTAAGTTTGCCGACGACCCAACAGTGGTAGGCCTGATCACCGACAACAATGACACAGCCTATAGGGAGGAGGTCAGAGACCTGGCCGTGTGGTGCCAGGATAACAACCTCTCCCTCAACGTGATCAAGACAAAGGAGATGATTGTGGACTACAGGAAAAAAAGAGGACTGAGCACACCCTCATTCTCATCGACGGGGCTGTAGTGGAACAGGTTAAGAGCTTCAAGTTCCTTGGTGTCCACATCACCAACAAACTATCATGGTCCAAACACACCAAGACAGTCGTGAAGAGGGTACGACAAAGCCTATTCCCCCTCAGGAGAAAGATTTGGCATGGGTCCTCAGATCCTCAAAAAGATCTACAGCTGCACCATCGAGAGCATCTTGACTGGTTGCATCACTGCCTGTGATGGCAACTGTTTGGCCTCCGACCGCAAGGCACTACAGAGGGTAGTGCGTACGGCCCAGTACATCACTGGGGCCAAGTTTCCTGCCATCCAGGACCTCTATACCAGGCGGTGTCAGAGGAAGGCCCTAAAAATTGTCAAAAACTCCAGCCACCCTAGTCATAGACTGTTCTCTCTGCTACCGCACGGCAAGCGGTACCGCAGCGCCAAGTCTAGGTCCAAAAGGCTTCTTAACAGCTTCTACCCCCAAGCCATAAGACTCCTGAACAGCTAATCATGGCTACCCAGACTATTTGCATTGCCCCAACTTTCGATTGCTGGATTCGAACATGCAACCTTTGGCACCAGACGCCGATGCTTACACACATCCACCATCCACAACACCCTACCTACTTGAAGGTAACTGCGCTCACTGTTGCCCTTAGTGGCCAGTTTCCACGTCATCTTCCAACATCCTCAGACATGGATGGACATCGAATACTGACTTGTATCACCGTGACCTGGCTGTACAAATAACCGTATGTACAAAATATTTTGCTAACACATTTTTAACCCTCTTTTATAACAAGGTTGACATTACAGATGTTATAAACAGCTGATGTAATCTTAGGATGACTGACAGTAGTGTTATATGATACAGTGTCATGGTAAGTTAAGTGGGCAACTGGCCAAGACGCTCACCTAATGAAGATAAAGTTGTGTGTGTTTTAAGTTATGTATAACATAGATCTGTATCATCGCTGATTTATCTTAACCACAGAAATACAGCAGCCATTGATTATGCAGGACTAAATGTCCTCCTGGGGAGAGTACATCTTATCTCACTAATGTGTGTGCGTGCGTGCGTGCATCCAAACTATGTTCCAAAGTGGGGGGATTAGCAGCCAAACGGCTCAATGCTGGCTGAACTGTGTCGCCTTTTGATGATGCGGATTATGATGCGTTCGGATCGATTCCGCCATGTCCTCCTTTAATGTGGATTCTCTACGCTGGACTCAGGAGATTCTCTCTCTCTCTTTCTTCCCCTCTCTCTCACACACTCTTTCTCTCTATCCCGCTCACACTCTCTTTTTCTTTCTCTCAGCCTCTTGGCAGCAGTAAGAATCCATGGATAATTTACACTCCAACAGCCCCTAGTGTGACTAATACAGGGAGAACGAGGGATGAGAGAGAGGGAGGACAGGAAGTGTCAGTGGATAAGGGATGAAAGAGAGGATGTGAGAAAGAGAGGGAAAGGTGAAAAGAAAGGTGAGAAAGAGAATGTATAGGGGACAGATGGAGAAAGCAGAGGAAAATAGGAAAGGGGCCTATTACCAACTGCCATTGAAATCAATGGTGTCATCTTGGTTTTCAATGGTATAGATAACTCACTCACATTGTGACACACAACCATTTCATGTATCTAAATTACAACCTTTCCCAACCATTCCACCATTCCCAGATGCCCCCTGGCAACAGTGTTGGACTCCTGACAGCACCGCCCACTCTGGTGTGAGAGGAAGTGATGCCATGTTCCACAGGAAGTCGTTGTGTTGGCCGTAGGGGCGGGCCACTGCCGGCCAAACTAATTTCACACTTCCCTGGTACCCAAAATGCCCCTGGAGCTACCACGGGGCGGACAGACGGTCATAGAGTGAGAGATGGAGAGAGACTGATGGAGAGGGAGAGATGGCGCGTGGGAGGAGGACTGAGAGAGAGAGAGAGAGAGAGAGAGAGAGAGAGAGAGAGAGAAAGAGAGAGAGAGAAAGAGAGAGAGAGACCAGATGAGCTCCTGCATTTTTCAGCTTGTTTTTACAAAAATATAGATTTAGAGTTAGATAAACTTGGATTTTTTCGGCAAGGAAATACACAGGATACTACCATCCACAACATAACCTTCACTCCAAATCAAAACTCCAAACCTACAACCTGATTTTGGACAAAATTACCTGGAATGATTCCTACTACCAGAGATCCAATCTATACCGCAAATGTCTATTCCAACCTGGAACTGAGTGAGTAATGTTTAGTTTGAAGCTACTTTTACAACCAAGAAGAAAAATACACTACAATTATATATTTTACTTTATAAGGACTGAAGGCTAAGTTAAGGCTGCCAAGCTTGCCAGGACAGTATATCTGACTGCAAATTCAATTAGCACTGAGGTTTGAAGCGAGAGGTGTCGAAGCCCTTGAGCCCAACAACGGCAGGAGAGTTCCACAGCCTACCCCACCCAAATACAGAGGCCTTTGAAGCCCCCTACCGCTGCTCAGAGGTTATTAGCATACAGTACCCTCTGGATGTAAAAAATTATAAGGCATGAAAAGAGTACAAAAAGAACCTCCTTATGGAAAATCAAGAAACACTTTTTGCTGACTATTATAAAAATGGGAACATAAGCAACTTAATCTTCCACACAGACCATCCCCCAGCATGGCGCAGTGCTATATTAACACACTACCCCTCTGTTAAGAGGGTGGGTGTTGGCGATGGGTGGAAACTCAGGATACTAAGACAAAGAGGACTCTGATTCAGCCAATATAAATCTCTACAAGTCTGGAACATTATTGGTACATGGCAACCCCAAACAGTTTCATCTGAACTTTCACCTAATCAAAGAAATAGCTCAGCAGGAGAAGCTCTCCCTTGAGAAAGATACCCCCACCCCGAGCGGGTCAGACCAGACCTCTTCATTATATAACCACACAGACGAGCAACCCCAAGCAGAAAGTCAACCTCCCAGCACAGAGTACTACTCCCTAATTGAAATGAAGGATAAATTCACCCAGCTGGAGGTAAGGCAGGTGGAGCTGGAACAGCAGGTAAACACACTCCAGTCAGCACAGACCCAGACAACAGTCCAGCACAACAACACCCCATTAACCAGACCCAGAGAGCTGGAGGTAGAGAGAGACATATCTGCACTCTGGACTGTGGTGAGACAACATCAACAGGAGAAAGAGCAGGAGCAGGAGAAGAACAGAGCACTACAGGAGAGGATCAGAGTGCTGGAGGAGAAGGTGAGAACGACGACGGATGACAGAGAACAACCCATTAGAGAGCTGGCCACCCCCACAGAGAAGCCAGCAGAACAGCCCACCTCAGATCGTGACCAAAGTTTCGACACCACAGCAGAACAGTCCACCCTGGACCCTGACCATAGCCTCGACATCACAGCCGGACAAATAAATGAAGAACCCCAAGCCCACGGAATCCCACCCCCTCTGAGCAGCCTTCACGAACAGGTTCACCTATACAAGGCAGCAGTGCCCACCTTTGCCTGGACCCTAAAGGACATCGCCCTCAACCGCAGCCCCAAAATCTCACACAGGAACAACAGATCGACAGACACCCCGCCCAGACCAGCGAGACACTCTCCCAGACCTGCGGGACCTAAATGCCAGAACTGGACAAGAACCTGACACCCTCAGCACATAGGGGGACAAACACATACCTGGAGGTGACAGCATTCCCTCCCCTATATGCCCCCCTAGGCACAACTACGACAACATAACCAACAAACATGGGTCACAACTCCTGCAGCTCTGTCACATGCTGGGTATGTACATAGTCAATGGCAGGCTTCGCGGAGACTCCTATGGTAGGTATAGCTCATCTCTTGGCAGTAGTACTGTAGACTACTTTATCACTGACCTCAACCCAGAGTCTCTCAGAGCGTTCACAGTCAGCCCACAGACACCCCTATCAGATCACAGCAAAAGCACAGTCTACTTGAACAGAGCAATACTCAATCATGAGGCATCAAAGCAAAAGGAACTGAATAATATTAAGATATGCTATAGATGGAAGGAAAGTTTTGTAGAAAACTACCAAAAAACTATTAGGCAACAACAAATTCAATCCCTTCTAGACAACTTCCTGGACAAAACATTTCACTGTAATAGTGAAGGTGTAAACTTGGCAGTAGAAAACCTAAACAGTATATTTGACCTCTCAGCTTCCCTATCAAAAAAAAACAAAAGATCTAACAGAAAACCAAAAAAAATTAACAACAATTAAGATGGTTTGAAGAAGAATGCAAAAACCTAAGAAAGAAATTGAGAAACCAAGCAAAAATCCAGAAAACCTGAGCCTACGCCTTCACTATTGTCACGATCGTCTAAATCAGGAGACCAAAGCGCAGCGTTGCGAGTGAACATGATGACTTTAATTAGAGTAAAGCACGTAAATACAAAACAAAAGACGAAAGTGAAGTCCAACAGAAACAATGCCTGAACTTGGAACAATAACCCACAATGCCCACAAGAAAATATACAGAATAAATATGGCTCCCAATCAGAGATAACGAGCCGACAGCTGACACTCGTTACCTCCGATTGGGAGTCATTAACTACAAACAAGGAAACACAACCACAACCTAGAAATAGACACAACAGAACTCCCCACATAGACATAACCGTGACAGACCTGCAAACATAAAAAATCACCCAAAACCCAACAAAACAACATACACCCTGGCTCAAATACACAAGTCCTGGAGCCAGAGTGTGACAGTACCCCCCCCTAAAGGTGCGAACTCCGGGCGCACCAGCATACAGTCTAGGGGAGGGTCTGGGTGGGCGTCTGTCCACGGTGGCGGTTCTGCCCCTGGTCGTGGTCCCCATCCCACCTTAGTCACCACCCGCTTCCCTAGCCTCCTCCACATTACCACCCCCCAACTACACCCCACTGGGTTAAGGGGCGGCACCGGACTAAGGGGCAGCACCGGACTACGGGGCAGTACCGGACTAAGGGGCAGTACCGGACTAAGGGGCAGCACTGGACTAAGGGGCAGCACTGGACTAAGGGGCAGCACCTGACTAAATGGCGGATCCTGGCTGGCTGGCTCTGGCGGATCCTGGCTGGACGGCTCTGGCGGATCCTGGCTGGACGGCTCTGGCGGATCCTGGCTGGACGGCTCATGGCTGGATGACGGATCTGGCTGCTCATGGCTGGCTGACGGATCTGGCTGCTCATGGCTGGCTGACGGATCTGGCCACTCATGGCTGGCGGAAGGCTCTGGCTGATCCCGTCTGGCGGAAGGCTCTGGCTGCTCCTGTCTGGCGGAAGGCTCTGGCTGATCCGGTCTGACGGAAGGCTCTGGCTGCTCCTGTCTGGCGGAAGGCTCTGGCTGATCCTGTCTGGCGGAAGGCTCTGGCTGATCCTGTCTGGCGGAAGGCTCTGGCTGATCCTGTCTGGCGGAAGGCTCTGGCTGATCCTGTCTGGCGGAAGGCTCTGACTGATCCTGTCTGGCGGAAGGCTCTGGCTGATCCTGTCTGGCGGAAGGCTCTGGCTGATCCTGTCTGGCGGAGAGCTCTAGCGGCTCCGGTCTGGCGGACGGCTCTGAAGGCTCATGGCAGACGGGCGGCTTTGCAGGCTCAGTACAGACGGGCAGTTCAGACGGCGTTGGGCAGACGGACAGTTCAGACGGCGTTGGGCAGACGGGCAGTTCAGACGGCGTTGGGCAGACGGACAGTTCAGGCCCCGTTGGGCAGACGGCAGACTCTGGCCGTCTGAGGCGCACCGTAGGCCTGGTGCGTGGTGCCGGAACTGGAGGTACCGGGCTGAGGACACGCATCTCAGGGCTAGTGCGGGGAGAAGTAACAGGGCATGCTTGGTCCTGGGGACGCACCGTAGGCCTGATGCGTGGTGCCGGAACTGGAGGTACCGGGCTGAGGACACGCATCTCAGGGCTAGTGCGGGAAGCAGCAACAGGGCATGCTTGGCCCTGGGGACGCACATAAGGCCTAGTGCGGAGAGCAGGAACAGGCCGGGCTGGGCTGGCGACGCGCACCGTATCTCTGGTGCGAGAGGCCGGAACAGGCCGGGCTGGGCTGGCGACGCGCACCGTATCCCTGGTGCGAGTGGCCGGAACAGGCCGGGCCGGGCTGGCGAAGCGCACCGTATCCCTGGTGCGTGGAGTAGGAACAGGCCGGGCTGGGCTGGCGACGCGCACCGTATCCCTGGTGCGAGTGGCCGGAACAGGCCGGGCTGGGCTGGCGACGCGCACCGTAGGCTTCGTATGAGGCTCAGGAACAGGCCGGGCTGGGCTGGCGACGCGCACCGTACACTTAGTGCGAGGGGCCGGAACAGGCCGTACCGTACTGGGGACACACACGACTGGCTGTACCTCGGGATTAGGAACGGGCCGGACCGGACTGGTTACACACCCCAGTACCTCTCGCCGTGCCTCTACACCTTCCTTCCCTGCCTTTCCCAGTCGCCCCCTTAACCTGGTAGCCTCCTGAATCCGTCCCTTCTCTGCCTCCGTCAGCCCCCTTAACCTGGTAGCCTTCTGAATCTGCCTTGTGGCAGCCTCCTGCTGCTCAGTCGCCCAAGCCATGTGCCCCCCCCAAAAAACTTTTTGGGGTTGCCTCCCGTCCTTCCGACGATGGCCCTGCCGATGCCGTTGCTCCTCTCCTGCCAGGTTCTCCCCCTTCATCGCCCTCCGGTACCGGACGGCCTCCTCCTGGGTAATATGTCCCCAGCCGAGGAGGACATCCACCAACGTTCTCTCCTGACCCGGCGCCTCCTCCCATGTCCAGACCCTTTGCTCCTGGACGCGCTGCTTGGTCCTTTCGTGGTGGGTTTTTCTATCACGATCGTCTAAATCAGGAGACCAAAGCGCAGCGTTGCGAGTGAACATGATGACTTTAATTAGAGTAAAGCACGTAAATACAAAACAAAAGACGAAAGTGAAGTCCAACAGAAACAATGCCTGAACTTGGAACAATAACCCACAATGCCCACAAGAAAACATACAGAATAAATATGGCTCCCAATCAGAGATAACGAGCCGACAGCTGACACTCGTTACCTCCGATTGGGAGTCATTAACTACAAACAAGGAAACACAACCACAACCTAGAAATAGACACAACAGAACTCCCCACATAGACATAACCGTGACAGACCTGCAAACATAAAAAATCACCCAAAACCCAACAAAACAACATACACCCTGGCTCAAATACACAAGTCCTGGAGCCAGAGTGTGACAACTATGGTGAATCACTAAAACAATACAGAAATACACTACGGAAAAAGAAGGAACAACACGTCAGAAATCAGCTCAATATAATTGAAGAATCCATAGACTCTAACCACTTCTGGGAAAATTGAAAAACACTAAACAAACAACAACACGAAGAGTTATCTATCCAAAATGGAGATGTATGGCTAAACCACTTCTCCAATCTTTTTGACCCTATAACAAAGAACAAACAGCAAAAACATATACATGATCAAATACAAATATTAGAATCAACTATTAAAGACCACCAGAACCCACTGGATTCTCCAATTATATTGAATGAACTACAGGACAAAATGCAAACCTTCCAACCCAATAAGGACTGTGGTGTTGACCGTATCCTCAATGAAGTGATAAAATATACAGAACATAAATATAAATTGGCTATACTTAAACTCTTTAACATCATCCTTTACTCTGGCATCTTCCCCAATATTTGGAACCAAGGACTGATCACCCCAATCCACAAAAGTGGAGTCAAATATGACCCCAATAACTACCGTGGATATGCGTCAACAGCAACCTTGGGAAAATCCTCTGCATTATCATTAACAGCAGACTCGTACATTTCCTCAGAAAAAACAATGTACTGAGCAAATGTCAAATGGGCTTTTTACCAAATTACCGTACGACAGAACAAGTATTCACCCTGCACACCTGTAGTATCTGAACATTCTATAACTTTGGCTGAGGTTTGCATACTCTGCTTTGCTGAAACATCTGGAAAATATTACTATAGGGCCCCCCTAAGACAGAGGACATTGGGATATGTTGAGGGCAGGGATTGTTCTATTCAAAACACGCCATCTTATGTTACATGAAGCATAGGATATATACCATGTTTGAACAAAGGGACGGGGAGAGTGATCATATTTGAGATTGGGTTTGTTGCTCTCCAGATTCTGCAGAAGTCTGTAAATTGATGCTGAAATCTTTGATATAATAAACCTTTATAATCAAAGTACAGTGTCAGCGGATTTCTTATCAACACATCATCGCAGCATTGTTCGGCCACCACAGAAATTGGCGACGAGGATTTTGGGACGAGTTGCATCTATTTCAGCGTTACATCATGGGCTCCGAACTGACTCTCGCTCCAGAGGCCGGCAGATAAGGTGAGCTTTCTCACAACTTTGGGCGCTGGTCAGTTTGTGTAGCTGTGTGTGCGTTGGGGGGACGCACTGTGAACAACCTGTGTGAGCCATGCTGTGATTGCTGTGTGATGGGATTCCGTTCAAAATTTCTAAAATGTTTTGCGTTGGAAACAACGCAAACAGGGGGGAGTGTGTATATAATACAGGATCAAAGGAAAAAAAGGAATTGATAACACTGGGCCCAGGGAAATTTGGCTTGAATAAAATTAAAGGAAAAAGGAATATAATAAAGGAATAAGGGACAAGGAACTAAGGAAAAAGGTATACTGATTAGGACGTCGCTGATCTACGGAAGCCCTCAAATGAGGCGATCATTAGATGGGCCACAAATCCTGGGAAGTCACTAGGTGAATTTTCAGGTCAGTTCCAAGGAACTGTGAGATTGTAGAATATACATTCAATTGTATGTTACCTCTCGGTATATAGTTGACGAGGTATATGTCCGAAGTAGCCTCTCGTTGAATATCTGCAACTCAAGGTAGCACAAATTTAGGAAGGAAAATAAACGAATAGGAGCGGTGGAAGCATGCTTTTGGAATTGTATGAATGGATACATTCTTGTTGATTGAATAGTTTTCATGTGTGTGTGAGAGAAAGAGAGTGTGTGTGAATTTCCACACCGTCCTTGTTCAACTTCCTCCAGTCCATTCATATGTCCATGTTTGAGTATTTGAATCCCAATCTACTAGAATTCACAAAATGGGACAAACACCAAATTGAGACTCTGCATGCAGAATTCTGCAAAAATATCCTCTGTTTACAACGTAAAACACCAAATAATGCATGCAGAGCAGAATTAGGCCGATACCAGCTAATGATCCAAATCCAGAAAAGAGCAGTTAAATTCTACAACCACCTAAAAGGAAGCGATTCCCAAACCTTCCATAACAAAGCCATCATCTACAGAGGGATGAACCTGGAAAAGAGTCCCCTAAGCAAACTGGTCCTGGGGCTCTGCTCACAAACACAAACAGACCCCACAGAGCCCCAGGACAGCAACACAATTAGACCCAACCAAATCATGAGAAAACAAAAAGATAATTACTTGACACATTGGAAAGAATTTACAAAAAAACTGAGCAAACTAGAATGCTATTTGGCCCTAAACAGAGAGTACACAGTGGCAGAATACCTGACCACTGTGACTGACCCAAAATTAAGAAAATCTTTGACTATGCCTTGCTATTGAGAAAGGCCGCCGTAGGCAGACCTGGCTCTCAAGAGAAGACAGACTATGTGCACACTGCCCACAAAATGAGGTGGAAACTGAGCTGCACTTCCTAACTTCCTGCCAAATGTATGACCATATTAGAGACATACTTCCCTCAGATTACACAGATCCACAAAGAATTCGAAAACAAATCCAATTTGGATAAACTCCCATATCTATTGGGTGAAATACCACAGTGTGCAATCACACCAGCAAGATGTGTGACCTGTTGCCACAAGAAAAGGGCAACCAGTGAACAACAAACACCATTGTAAATACAACCTATATTTATGTTTATTTATTTTCCTTTTTGTACTTTAACTATTTGCACATCATTATAACATTGCAAACATTACACTTTTGTGAGTGTAATGTTTACTGTTAATTTTTTATAGTTTATTTCACTTTAGTTTATTATCTATTTCACTTGCTTTGGCAATGTAAACATATGTTTCCCATGCCATTAAAGCCCTTAAATTGAAATTGAAATTGAAATTGAAATTGAATTGAGAGAGAGACCAGTAGTGGCCAACAAGAGAGAGAGAGGGAGAGGAGTAGAAGGAAGGAAAGAAGAAGGGAGGGTGGGAAACAAGGAAGATAAAGATTAGGTGTAAACGTGTAACTAATATTTTCCCTGCACCAAGTCATTTGAGGACCGTCTCTCTCTCCCTCAGGTATCTTCAGGCCTTTACTGTTGTGTCAATAACATTAGTAATTTCCAGACCTGTCACTTCTTACACAGATAAACATGACTAATTACAGCATCTAGGACAGGACACATCAGGGAAATGACCTCTACCTCCCTCTATCTGGGCCTTTCTTTATCCCTCCTTTTGTACCTCTCTCAGTCTAACTACTACTGATACGGGACAGAGTCTCAGTACGCATCTCATATCAACTGAAAATTAAGGTATCACTATACCTCTTAGTGGAGACCGTAGTACATTCAAATACAGGTAAGCTATACTACCTCTACCAACAGGGTGTCATGTTCAACACACTGATGCTGCTTTACTACCGTGGCCTTCTTAAGACAAAGGGAAGGGAGGGACGAAGAGAGAGAGAGAGAGAGAGAGAGAGAGAGAGAGAGAGAGAGAGAGAGAGAGAGAGAGAGAGAGAGAGAGAGAGAGAGAGAGAGTATGTATGTATGACCATATTAGAGACACATATTTCCCTCAGATTACAGCGATCCACAAAGAATTCGAAAACAAACCCAATTTTGATAAACTCCCTTATCTACTGGGTGAAAAACCACAGTGTGCCATCACAGCTGCAAGATTTGTGACCTGTTGCCACAAGAAAAGGGCAACCAGTGAAGAACAAACACCATTGTAAATACAACCCATATTTATGTTTATTTATTTTCCCATTTGTACTTTAACTATTTGCACATTGTTACAACACTGTATATATACATAATATGACATTTGAAATGTCTTTATTCTTTTGAAACTTCTGAGTGTAATGTTTACTGTTAATATTTATTGTTTATTTCACTTTTGTTTACTATCTACTTCACTTGCTTTGGCAATGTTAACACACGTTTCCCATGCCAATAAAGCCCTTAAATTGAATTGAATTGAATTGAGAGAGAGAGAGAGAGAGAGAGAGAGAGAGAGAGAGAGAGAGAGAGAGAGAGAGAGAGAGAGAGAGAGAGAGAGAGAGAGAGAGAGAAAGGTCTGAGTAGCAGCCTGTGTGATGGATGGAGTGAAGTGACAGTAGGGTATTACAAAGGGAGAGAGGGCTACAGTCATGTCTGTAATGCAATTCCCATGTCAGACATCAAACTGCTGATGCTTCTGGAGAATAAGCAGACACACACACACACACACATACACATATAAACATGCACACACTTGCAGAAACACATACACACATACAGTGTTCTATAGAAGAAGCATAAAGCTATGTGTTTAATCATGTACTGAGTCAGTACTACTGACACATTATCAAAATAAAATGGTTAGCAACCTCAGCATTAGCAATCTGCTCAATTTATCCCACACTGGAGAGACAATGACAAGTAGGAGAGAGGAGGAGCTGGCCTATCAGATCAGACAACAGAACAGTTCATTGTCCCCCAAGGGAGCAGTATATTAAATAAATGATTGATTGTCCATCTCACCTGAGGCGTCCTCGAGGGACGTGTCCCAGAGGGTGTCCGTGTGCCTTCCTGATGCCCTGATCACCCTCATGCAGATGACTGTGTAGCGAGGGAGACCGGGAGTGGGAGGAGCGAGAACTGCCTGTGCTCTGGAGACTGCTGTCTGGCACCTCTCCATGACGGGTCTGGAAAATAACACACACACAGTCACACACAGTCACACATATATTTCATATGTCTCTGTCACACACACACATGCAGGCAGGCACGCACTCACACGCACACACACACACATACACACAGACACACACACACTCTGTCTCTCTCTCTGTCTCTGTCTCTCTGTCTCTCCCTCTCACCTCCCCCAGGCTGGCGTGTTGTTGGTGTTGTCCCAGTGCAGGCAGGCTTCTCAGAGAGGGGACAGGAGACTGACCCTGTCGACCGTGACCGTGACCCTGCCCCAGACTCTGACCCAGACCGTGACTGCTGTCCCCATTGAGGTTGTTGTCGCTAGCGGAGCGCAGCAGGGAGCGGGGCGAGGGCAGGCCGCCCACCAACACACGTCTACGGTTGGTGTAGGAGGGGGTCTCCCTGAAAGGCACTGGGACAGAAACACACAAAATGTTGCTAGCCAAATCAACATGCCTTTCCTAAGGTACTGCCGAGGCTATTGAGTTAGGAAAACATCTTACTGCATTATATTAGGAATCTGGTATATTATTTCCTTCAAACACTAGATGGCAGACTATTCACACATAGCAGATTGACACCCAGTACACTGAATTACACAGAGCAAGTGCACATGCTCAGGGATCATTACAGACTGGGTGATTACAGTGGCTACAGTTCGAGTGCTTCAGTCACTTAGCTGAGGGCTCTCTCACCCTCTCACACCACTATGGGAGATCAGTCAGGGTAATTCAGTCAAGATTAATTCTTTAGAGTCCAGTGACCACCTACTGTTAGCCACATACCCATGCCATGTACTGTACTGTCTACTCACCAACGTCTGACACTTTGTGGATCTTGATGATTTCAGCCAGATCAAAGTTTCCTGCTATAATGGCCACCTGGAGGAGGAGAGAGGGAGGAGAGAAGAGGGGAGAGAAGGGGAGGAGAGGCATAATATATGTTGTGTGTTTCTTCCTTTCCCAACTAGAGGTTTGTATCCTGCTTCTCAACATGAGTGTTCTGTAAAACAAGGCTCCCATAGGAAACTGTCCTTCTCATGGGGAGATCACAGAACTCTGCTGAAACCTGCTGTCTCAGAGTCTGTCTGGAATAAACACTAGCCTCTGTTGTTTCAAGAAAACACATTTTGGGAACCAATTATCAGATGTATACTACATCTACTCTAAATATCAGCTTTTTAAGACTACATTTCCATAATCTCTCCCCTCTTCATTTGCATTACTCTATGGTTCCCTCTCCATTCTCTCTCTCTCTCTCTTTCTGTCTATCTGTCTGATTAATCTTTCACACATCAGTAACCCTTCATTAAAAGGCTGATTGTAACAGATGTCTGACAGCAGTGTGTGTTTCTGATTTCTGGCACTGTGTGAGCGTGTGCATGTGAATGCGTGCATGTGTGCGTGTGTGTGCAAGTGTGAGTGCCCTGGCGGTGTGTGGAGCCAGCTAGCACTGTGTACAAACAAATTAACATTGATGTATTGAGGAAATCTGTGTCAATGTCAATTTGTCACAAGCTTAATCACACAGCTTGCCACAGAGGCAGGCCAGAGTAGAGAAACAGTGTTCAAGTGGTGTTGCCTTTATGCCATGTAGTTATCACAGAACAAATATAAATATATTATTGAGCTCCCTTGACCTCCAAGAGTTACTAAAACTTTTTCCATATTAAGTCCATATAAAGTTGTCCTTGGCATATGGTTACTGTATAACTAGAATGTAATGTCTGATAGAGGAAAGCTGAGGGATGGAGAGTCTCACCTGAAAGGCTGTCTGGCTGTTGTAGTTCTTGATCTCTTTATTCGCTCCCCGAAACAGTAGAACTCTGGTACAGCTATCCTGAAAGAGAAAGAGAAAGAGAGAGAATTGGATACATTTGTTAGAAAAGTTAGATCAGTTGTGAAATGTCGGTATTTTGGTTGCATATAGATCGGCAATTCATCAGAACACACACACACGAACAAGCACACACGCACAACCATTCATGTGCACACACACACACAGAAACACACACACACAGAAGATATATGAGGCTCCAGTGAGTGCCAGCTCTATTCTCTAATTGGTCCCAACAGAGCTAAGTCTGCTAATTACACTGACCAGAAAGAGAGTGAAAGAGAGAGAGACTCCCTACCTCCCTACATTCATCCTTTAATGCTAGAGCCTTCCTCTCCCCTTCTCTCCCTCTCAGAATTGTCTCTCCATCACCCTCCCTTTCCCTCCTTTCTGCCTCTATTCATACCCTAACATAACATGTGTGTTGCGATGTGAATGTGTGTCATTAGGCTATATCATTGCGGCTGTGTGTAAATGTATAGTCCTCCCCCTTTCTCAGGAGGGATCCATGGGTTAAGGGAAGGGCTATGTGTTTGCAGGGTATAGATCGATATGTAATTTAAAACACAGTAGAATTAACAGCTCTATGATTGACCTTCTTAACCAAACTTGTGGCTGCTCTCTTCCTGGAGCCTTTTGAGTCATATTCATATACACACATCCGTCACAGCATGTGCATGCACACATGCACACTCACAGGAACGCATATCTCTGTTCATATTACATTGATCTCACATGAACCTATAGTCCGAGTTGTGTGTTTTTTTTAAGGTAAGCAGAGAGACATAAGGAATCAACACATCTTCCTTTAACTAACAAGGCGGTTCAATAATGCAGTGCCTTTCCTGTAATAGCTCTATAATCACTTCATGCTAATGCTAGCACACCCTGCGGCTGTTAGCTTAGCTAATCACTAGTCGCCTGTACAATGCTCTCTCTCTCTCGCTCTCTCGCTCTCTCTCTCGCGCTCTCTCTCTCTCGCGCGCTCTCTCTCTCGCTCTCTCTCTCTCTCTCTCTCTCTCTCTCTCACTCACTCTCTCTCTGTCTCTGTCAATTTTAAATTCAATTCAAAGGGGCTTTATTGGCATTGGAAACATACTGTATGTTTACTATTCCAAATAAACAGGAAAAAACTATCAGATATTAACAATAAACATTACACTCACAAAATGTTAAAAGGAATTATATTATTGGCTATGTGTTTTAACAATGTGCAAATAGTTGAAGTATGAATGGCAAGGGAAAACAAATAAATAAACAGATACATACAGTGAGGGAAAAAAGTATTTGATCTCCTGCTGATTTTGTACGTTTGCCCACTGACAAAGACATGATCAGTCTATAATTTTAATGGTAGGTTTATTTGAACAGTGAGAGACAGAATAACAACAAAAAAATCCAAAAAAACGCATGTCAAAAATGTTATGAATTGATTTACATTTTAATGAGGGAAATTGTCCTTTTCTTATGGCAACAGGTCACACATCTGGCTACTGTGATTTCACACTGTGACATTTCGCCTAACAGATATGGGAGTTTGTCAATATTTGGTATGTTTCCAAATTCTTTGTGGGTCTGTGTGATCTGTGGGAAATATGTGTCTCTAATATGGTAATACATTTGGCAGGAGGATAGGAAGTGCAGCTCAGTTTCCACCTCATTTTGTGGGCAGTGGGCACATAGCCTGTCTTCTCTCGATACCCAGGTCTGCCTATGGCAGCCTCTCTTGATAGCAAGGCTAGGCTTACTGAGTCTGTACATAGTCAAGGATTTCCTTCATTTTGTGTCAGTCACAGTGGTCAGGTATTTTTTCCACTGTGTACTCTCTGTTTAGGGCCAGATAGCATTCCAGTTTGCTCTGTATTTTTGGTTGAATCTTTCCAATGTGTCAAATAATTATCTTATTGTGTTCTCACAATTTGGTTGGGTCTAATTGTGTTGCTGTCCTGGGGCTCTGTGGGGTCTGTTTGTGTTTGTGAACTGAGCCCCAGAACCAGCTGGCTAATTAGCGTGTATCGTCCTAATGCTGCTCTGTATGCATTATTTGGGGTTATACGTTGTACACAGAGGATATTTTTTCAGAATTCTGCATGCAGAGTCTCAATTGGGTGTTTGTCCCATTTTGTGAATTATTGGTTGGTGAGTGGATCCCAGACCTCACAACCATAAAGGGTAATGGGTTCTATAACTGATTTAAATATTTTTTGCCAGATCCTAATTGGGATGTCGAATTTTATGTTCCTTTTGATGGAGTAGAAGGCCCTTCTTGCCTTGTCTCTCAGATTGTTCACAGCTTTGTGGAAGTTACCTGTGGTGCTGATGTTAAGCTGGGGTACGTATCATTTTTTGTGTGCTCTAGGGCAACAGTGTCTAGATGGAATGTATTTGTGGTCCTGCAACTGGACCTTTTTTGGATTCACTGTCAAGGCCCAGGTCTGACAGAATCTGTGCAGAAGATCTAGGTGCTGCTGTAGGCCGTCCTTGGTTGGGGACAGAAGCACCAGATCATTTGACTTCAAATCTAGTAGAGTAAGGCCCTCTGCAATTCGTTGATACAGTATATATGTTGAAGAGGGTGGGTTCAAGCTCTATCCCTGTCTCACCCCAAGGCCCTGAGGAAAGAAATCAGTGAGTTTTTTGCCAATTTTATTAACCACACACTTGTTGTTGTTTGCATACATTGATTTAGTCATATGTTTTCCCCCTAAAAAAAAGCATGAGCTGGCACACACCCAGAGAACGTTATTTAGCGTAGAGGTGCTGACTAAACTGTAAGCAATTAAAACAAATCAAGAGAGTCGCATACTCTATGTATAAACTCCCAGTAATTTATTGGGTAAGAAACCATCAACGTTACGGCATAACTGTGCCTTCTTCAGGGTAATGTCATGAATGCTTGAACCTGGTTATGTAGACAAACAGTGCAATTAGTGCAACCAATGACAATAGTGAGGGGTGTGTTGTAATTGCTAGGTTAATCAGAATGAATTAAGCGAAACTATTGAAAGACAATAGCCCACAGCATATTGAATATATTATGACATTGTTATCATTAGCATTAGCATAACATTAGCATCAACATACATTGTTTTATTACATTTCACCTATATATTTAAATATTTCTAATTTAATTAAATGTTTTTGTTACATGTCATCTTTTGGTTCAACCATAATGCATAATAAACATCATCAACAGGGGGAACATATTGGATATACGCTGATAAGCTGTAGAAAGAATACATTCATTTTCAAGACCTGTTCACAAAAAATATAATTGGCCATAAGAAAGGCCTGAGATCAAAGTCAATATTCAGACCACTAGGAGTCAATGTTTTTTAATAGGATATCCAGTAGGCCTCCCTCTGTAGTAGAAGGGTCTCGATGTTACCTCCTCTCCTTGGTAAAGCAACATGCTCAATTCCTGTATATTTGAGGGAGGAGATAGGATGGTTAGCTTCAACAAAGTGAGCTGCTACTGGATAGTCAGTGTTCCATTTCCATTTTCCATTTTAGTCATTTAGCAGACGCTCTTATCCAGAGCGACTTACAGTTAGTGAGTGCATACATTATTTTATTTTTCATACTGGCCCCCTGTGGGAATTGAACCCACATCCCTGGCGTTGCAAACGCCATGCTCTACCAACTGAGCTACATCCCTGCCGGCCATTCCCTCCCCTACCCTGGACGACGCAGGGCCAATTATGCGCCGCCCCATGGGTCTCCCGGTTTTTTTTCTCAATTTGTCTGTCATAGTTGACGTGTACCTATGATGAAAATTACAGGCCTCTCTCATCTTTTTAAGTGGGAGAACTTGCACAATTGGTGGCTGACTAAATACTTTTTTCCCCCACTGTATATGCCATATCTTTCTAACTGTGCTCTTTCACAAAAGCTCTCAACCTATAGCCTATATACTTACTAAGCACACAGTATGCTTTACATTAGTTATCTTGTTGTTATTAGTTGTTGTTAGTTGTTATTAGTCCCATCCTTCAGCTCCATTCAACACCTCCCATCTATCTCTTAACACCATCCATATTGGATTTCTATTTGCCATATATTTTTCAACTGTACTGTGATGTTTCAGAAAAGTTCTGAACCCTTCTATTCTCATTGCTTCTACAGATTGTAAATTGAAAATAAACATTTTTGCTAAAAGTATTATTATATTATTGATCGATTGACTATGACTTTTCAGATCACCCAGTAGTGCTATCTGCAGGGTTAGCTCCAGGTAAATATTGCAACCCTTCAGACATTCCTGGACCTGTGACCAAAAACAAGCTACAAATGGACAGTACCAAAACAAATGATCTAATGATTCTGTCTCTTCGCAGCAAAATCTGCAGAGCTGGGTAGATTGTATCCCCCATATAAATAACATTCTATTGGTAGCAAAAATTGTGTATAATAATTTACATTGAAAAATTCAAAGTTTTGAATCTGGTGCGTTTTCCGTATCAGTTCATAAACACTATGCCATGGAATCGGTACGTCAAAAATCTCTTCCCAACTATTTTGCAATCTATATGGGACGGTTGTCAATCCTTTGGTCCTTAAATATACTATTTATCACAATTGTCTTTAACCAATTATGTTCTTTAATGCAAGGCCGACAGACAAGTTCCTTACTTTTTAACCCTTCCACTTTCCTCTTCCATTTTTGCGGTAATGTTGCAATTATTTGGTTGTAATTTTGGGTAGAGCAGACATTTCCATATGTTTTTGTTAGCTGCATGTGCGACATAACTCAACCATTGTTGTTAATTTTCTTGGGTTGTTTGCTTGAAATGTTTTGATTTGATAGGGAAGCTGAAAGATCAAATATACTTTAGGCTTTCTACTGCCAGGTTTACACCTTCACTATTGCAGTGAAACATTTTGTCCAATAAGTTGTCTAAAAGGGATTGAATTTGTTGTTTGCCAATAGTTTTTTGTATGTTTCTACCAGAGGAGGCTGGTGGGAGGAGCTATAGGAGGACGGGCTCATTGTAATGGCTGGAATGGAATACATGGAACGGTATCAAACACATAAAACATATGGAAATCACATGTTGGACTCTGTTCCATTAATTCCATTCGAGCCATCACAATGAGCCTGTCCTCCTATAACTCCTCCCACCAGCCTCCACTGGTTTCTATACAACTTACCTTCCAACTACAGCATTTCTTAATTGTAAGCTGTATGTGTCAGTGGGCTGACTGAACGCTCTGAGAGACTCTGAATTGAGTTCGGTGATAAAGTAGTCTACACTACTACTCACTCTCTCTCTCTCTCTCTCTCTCTCTCTCTCTCTCTCTCTCTCTCTCTCTCTCTCTCTCTCTCTCTCTCTCTCTCTCTCTCTCTCTCTCTCTCTCTCTCTCTCTCTCTCTCTCTCTCTCTCTCTCTCTCTCTCTCTCTCTCTCTCTCTCTCTCTCTCGATGATGTTTTACAGCTGTGGAATAGCATAGCATGGGGGTGGAAAACCTTTAGCCTCTTTTAGACACGTTTAAATGTCTTTATTTTTACTTTACACTTAAAGATGAGGAGCAAACTGTAGCTAATGACCACATTAAGGCTCTGACAGTGAATTAGCTAGGGCGGTTAATACACATAGAGATGGGCTGTGTGTGTGTGTTTGTGTGTCCTGTTCTCCCTTAGGCAGGAGTCTCTAGCAGTAGCAGAATAATCTACTGGGAATGAGAAAGTATCCACTAAGGAGGAGGAGGCTGACAGAGGTGAGACAGGAGAGACAGGGGGGTGAGAGAGTAAGAACAGAAAGAGAGGGATCAGTGGAGAAACACAGAGAAGGGAATTAAGAGATGTAGAGAAAGAAAGAGAGGCAGGGGTTGTTCAGTGTATGTGTGTGTGTGTTTTCTTGTCTGCGTAATTGTGTGTGTATGCGTGCTCTTTTTATTTGGAATGGGGAGATGAATGGCGGTAGAAAACCCATGCATCAACTGCTGCCTCTCTGCTTACAACACCACACACATACACACACACACACACACAAATGCACAAACGCTCCAGGAGACCAATTATAGAGAGGGACATCTGTCTCCCTGCTTGCAGCCATAGTCATATTACAGGAAACCATTAAGAATCCAGCAGACTTCCTCTTGTGAGAGAAAAAATTAGTTATCAGCATTACTTTAAGGTTAATATAAATGATCCTGTTACTCTGGTTGTGTAAATTGCTGTTTTAACGTAACTCTGTATCTAATCCACCACGGCTGTGCACATCTCGTGTTCTTACCCCCACCGTGTGTACTCTGAAACTTGCATGTTCGGATACAAGGTATCTCTGTTCCGAACGAAGTCTCTCCTTATCCTCTATTCTAAGAACAAACAATTATTAGTACTTGCATGAGAACACAGAGGACTCTGAATATTTGGCCACTTCCTCCAGTAGATATCTGTTGGTTTGACACAAATTGGGACAGTTGTGGTGGAACCAGCCATGACTAAGCATTTATAGGTCTAGTATATAAGACCTCTGTTTATCTCTGTATGTCAAGCTCTCAGCCCAACACTGAAGAGTGTGGGGTCGACCAGACTCATTATTGCAGAGCATTCACTCTATTAATCTGTGTTTGTGGTGTGACCTGCTCTCTTATTAATACATTTTGAATAAAGTAATATCCTGATTGGTGATTGATCTTGTCTCTCCTCATTAATTAATTAGAATTTCCACGACACTCTCTACGTTTCTTTACCATGATATACACTGAACATCAGCAGGTCAACTCCAGAGGAGTAGAGTTCCCCTACAGTACTGTTGCTAAAAGCAATGTATAGTAAAGCTCTGCATTTTACTAAATGGATTAATAATTCAGGAGACTCAGTTTTACATTCAGAATTCAACAGCTTTATAGAGGGTTCCATTGTCAAAAGAATGTAAGATACAATGACATTTACAATCTTCCCGGTCCCATTTTGTTCCCTCTCCATGTCTTGTATGACAGGTGCCTGATTCCACCTGGGCTCCTGGATAATAATGATGACAGAACCTGAGTTCTGCCACTGTTGTCACATTACCAAGAGATTCGTAAGCTTGTAGAAAGTTTTGTAAATTTATAGAAAGTGATTCGCAAGTTTAAAAAAAAAACTGGTTTGAGCAGCTTTAGGGGCAGGACCTTTTTTACTCCTGACCAATCAGCCAAAACCACAGCCGCCTATTGCTGCAACCATTGGCTGGATTGCTCCATCAATCAAATCTCAGGAAGTAGCTTGAAGAGAATAATAATAATAATATGCCATTTAGCAGACACTTACATGACTTACAGTCATGCGTGCATACATTTTTTGTGTATGGGTGGTCCCGGGGATCGAACAAGTTACAAGTGCCGTGCTCTACCAGCTGAGCTACAGAGGACCACTAGAAGACCACTAGACCACTAGAAGAGAAGATAAGTCATTTCTACAAAGTAACATTGTTAACGTTACTCGGCCTGAAGTACTAGAATATAACAATCTACTTGAAGGTAATCATCTCTTTTATATATGTAAATATTTAATATTTGTGAAAAGGTATGACAGTAATTTGTTTATCATGTGAAATATAAATAGTACATTTCAGATGAAATCCATTGACAGCAGCTAAGTTAACTTTAGCTAGCTGGCTTCTGAAATTCATTCTAGCTTTACTATCAACTGGCTAACATCAGCTTTATCAGGCAGCTTTAGATGCGAGGGGAAAACAAATACATTTATAGTTAACTATCAGATTGATGAAGTTTATATAAATGCCATTATAAACTGGGTTGTTCGAGTCCTGAATGCTGTTTGGCTGACAGCCGTGGTATATCAGACCGTATACCATGGTATGACAAAACATTTATTTGTATTGCTCTAATTACATTGGTAACCAGTTTATAATAGCAATAAGGCACATCGGGGGTTTGTGGTATATGGCCAATTTACCACGGCTAAGGGCTGTATCCAGGCACTCCGCATTGCGTCGTGCTTAACTTAGCCATGGTATATTGGCCATATACCACGCCCCCTCGTGCCTTATTGCTTAATTATATAGCTGTCAACATTTAGCTAGCTAACATTAGCTAAGGTAAATTTAAACTGCTGGGGAAAAATTCCCACCATCATCAATGTAGCTAATAATGTTAGGTTTCTAGAAAATAAAAATTATATATTTGCTAGCTATACAGTGGGGGAAAAAAGTATTTAGTCAGCCACCAATTGTGCAAGTTCTCCCACTTAAAAAGATGAGAGGCCTGTAATTTTCATCATAGGTGCACGTCAACTATGACAGACAAAATGAGAAAAAAAAATCCAGAAAATCACATTGTATGATTTTTAATGAATTTATTTGCAGATTATGGTGGAAAATAAGTATTTGGTCAATAACAAAAGTTTCTCAATACTTTGTTATATACCCTTTGTTGGCAATGACACAGGTCAAACGTTTTCTGTAAGTCTTCACAAGGTTTTCACACACTGTTGCTGGTATTTTGGCCCATTCCTCCATGCAAATCTCCTCTAGATCAGTGATGTTTTGGGGCTGTTGCTGGGCAACACAGACTTTCAACTCCCTCCAAAGATGTTCTATGGGGTTGAGATCTGGAGACTGGCTAGGCCACTCCAGGACCTTGAAATGCTTCTTACGAAGCCACTCCTTCGTTGCCCGGGCGGTGTGTTTGGGATCATTGTCATGCTGAAAGACCCAGCCACGTTTCATCTTCAATGCCCTTGCTGATGGAAGGAGGTTTTCACTCAAAATCTCACGATACATGGCCCCATTCATTCTTTCCTTTACACGGATCAGTCGTCCTGGTCCCTTTGCAGAAAAACAGCCCCAAAGTATGATGTTTCCACCCCCATGCTTCACAGTAGGTATGGTGTTCTTTGGATGCAACTCAGCATTCTTTGTCCTCCAAACACGACGAGTTGAGTTTTTACCAAAAAGTTCTATTTTGGTTTCATCTGACCATATGACATTCTCCCAATCCTCTTCTGGATCATCCAAATGCACTCTAGCAAACTTCAGACGGGCCTGGACATGTACTGGCTTAAGCAGGGGGACACATCTCGCACTGCAGGATTTGAGTCCCTGGCGGCGTAGTGTGTTACTGATGGTAGGCTTTGTTACTTTGGTCCCAGCTCTCTGCAGGTCATGCACTACGTCCCCCTGTGTGGTTCTGGGATTTTTGCTCACCGTTCTTGTGATCCTTTTGACCCCACGGGGTGAGATCTTGTGTGGAGCCCCAGATCGAGGGAGATTATCAGTGGTCTTGTTTGTCTTCCATTTCCTAATAATTGCTCCCACAGTTGATTTCTTCAAACCAAGCTGCTTACCTATTGCAGATTCAGTCTTCCCAGCCTGGTGTAGGTCTACAATTTTGTTTCTGGTGTCCTTTGACAGCTCTTCGGTCTTGGCCATAGTGGAGTTTGGAGTGTGACTGTTTGAGGTTGTGGACAGGTGTCTTTTATACTGATAACAAGTTCAAACAGGTGCCATTAATACAGGTAACGAGTGGAGGACAGAGGAGCCTCTTAAAGAAGAAGTTACAGGTCTGTGAGAGCCAGAAATCTTGCTGGTTTGTAGGTGACCAAATACTTATTTTCCACCATAATTTGCAAATAAATTCATAAAAAATCCTACAATGTGATTTTCTGGATTTTTTTTCTCAATTTGTCTGTCATAGTTGACGTGTACCTATGATGAAAATTACAGGCCTCTCTCATCTTTTTAAGTGGGAGAACTTGCACAATTGGTGGCTGACTAAATACTTTTTTCCCCCACTGTATTTTAAAGACTTGTTACAGACTTTTGAACACTACGTTCCACTGCCTATTTATTTATTAATTGGTGACTGGAATATGCCCGTCCTGCAAATAGCCTGTATTGTTTTGGTATAATTTGGCTGAGTAGGCTTGTGCACATTTGTGTTTAATTAGCCAAGTTGACCAAATTACTGACTGACTAGGCTTATTGTTACTCATGTTTTTGTAGTTATTGCATTTCAGGTGGAGAGGGAGTAAGATAACTAGAAAGCAGAAATGTTCCCAGTGCCAGACAACCACAGGACCCTAGAGGTATTACAGTCAATGCTTATAATAATAATAATAATATGCCATTTAGCAGACGCTTTTATCCAAAGCGACTTAGTCATGCGTGCATATATTTTTTACGTATGGGTGGTCCCGGGGATCGAACCCACTACCCTGGCGTTACAAGCGCCATGCTCTACCAATTGAGCTACAAAGGACCATATGAACTTGATATTGTATGTGAATTGCCCATTTATATCAATGACACTAACAAAATGGTTGGATTGTTCAGCAACATGTGCAGTAAATGCTAACACGGCTTTGGTGATGAAAGGTACATAATGTATTTATTGTCATCTCCCCATCAGGCCTCTGCATGCTGTGGCATGGGCCTGGATGATGACATCTCCTTCCAGCTGCCTGACTGAATACTGGGGCCTTCAGTGGCACCTTACCTGACATTCCAGCAAGAGTCTCCTTATCACTGTCTCATAGCCATTTAACATGTCTCTTATGTAACCACTCATTCATAAAAACTGCTACAGACACAAGCAATGACTTATATTCACTTGTCTATTTGTCCCGTTCTTCAGGCTTGTCTGGGATATATATTTTAGTTGGAACACCTGTGTGATGTCTTATATACATGAATAAAAATGTATTCACCCTAGACATGAGACTTGCAAGTGTTGTCTTGATGGAGAAAGTCAGCATGTTTTTTAATGTTTGAGTTACCATAGTAGTTAGTAAAAATGTGAAGAACAGGCTATAAAAAATGTTTTGTTTTGCAACAACTTTTAAAAAATTAACATGAGTAGTTTATACAAAACTTTATTGCGTTTGGTGATCATCCCCCAAATTTGGCCATTGAAAAGCCTTGATAGTTGCATCCTTCCTCAGGGAACTGTCTGCTGATAGCTGGCAACAGGGTGGCAGGTTTTTTTGATGTGCTGCTCTAGAGTTCCATGGCCCAGCAGACTCACCTGGGGATGGACACATGTTAGTTTGTCTGGGAGACTTTTAGAGGGAGGAAATAGCATGAGTTTTGGAGTGAGTACAGCATATCCAACCAATGGCCCTGGATAATATGCTATATTTCGTCACACAGACAGTCAGCCATAGTGAAGGAGGTTTAAATAGTGCATAAAGTATATTACCACCAGCGGAGCTTACTTCACTGCTCTGGAGAGATCTCCGGTAGTTGGTCAGAAGGCTCTGGAGGTCCTTGGAATATTCTCTCTGTAACACCTGTAGAGGTACTGAATGGAATTGAAAGAGATACTGAATCCATTGTTGATTATTGAGGACTATAAGGGTGCCTTTCAATCAGACATATGGATGCGTAAAAGGCACAGCAACTCAATGTCTTTCAAAGGGATGAGCATGTTGGGGGAGAGGGTTGTGTTGGGCTGTCCTTCAGAAAAGTTGCAAAGACTATCCTTCAACCAATTAAAAATGTAGAACAGTGTTTTTCCCTTACCAAACAGCTGTGTTGGACATGCATTTTGGTTTGAAGGTAGCCTTACTCTGTGGTTCAAGTTCTTTCTTCATGTCTGTAACTTCGCTCTCACTCCACCTAAACCCTCACCCCTGACCTCCCAATGGCCCAGGGCCTCCTGCGAAATTTTGACAGTGAGTTACTCCAGGAGTATACAGCTTTATGGTGCATAGGACTTCTCCACTACTCATATGAAAATATGCACGACTTACTGACATGGAGTGGTCCATGTTCCTGCCTGTAGCAGGCCTCAACGTGGATGTAGGGAAATGTCCTGCCGGACTCCTGCCTTGGACTATGGTTGTATCTATCTCCACCAGGCTCCTGGAAATCAGATGACAAACCTGCAGAGATTAACAAAATAACATTGTTCCTGTATTTAGTCAGTTGAAGTCATGACAGCCACAGTTTTTTTTTTAAACAGGAGTGTACAGGTTGTTGTTCCAGTACTTCACTAACACCTCATTCAACTACTGTGGTCTGAAATTGGAGAACAGATTGAACACAGTTCAGTCCCCTGGGACAGAAATCACCCACGTCTGTATTATTGAATACGTTACACGCTTACAATTCTGCATGATAGAGAATAACATGTGTGGATCTAGTTCTATCTAACTTTGTGAATAAACTCCAAAAACAAGTTTCAATTTAGCTAGCTAGTTAGCTGGCTAATGTCATTTATCTCAACTTGATCAGTCAGATGGTTAACTAGCAAATATTGTATTTGTTTTCCCCTCGCATCTAAAGCTGCCTGATGAAGCTAGCCAGTTGATAGTAAAGCTAGTTAGGTAGCTAACATTAGCTGCTGTCAATTTAATCAGAAAAGTACCATTATATTTCACTTGTTAAACTACTGTCATGCCTTTAATTTTAAAAAATCGATGTACACATATACAATAGATGATTACCTTCAAGAAGATCGGTTTAATTCTAGTACTTCAAGCCGAGGAGTAATGTCGAGGTGACTAGTACGGGCCGCCTCCCTGACGGACCTACTAGCTTCATTCACACGGGGGTAGTCTTTGCCTGTGGATCTTCTCTTGACCTCACAGGGTGGGTCAACTCCAACTGTGCGTTGTAGGCCTGGATTCCCAGTGAGGCGGAATCCTTGTCTTCCTACCGTGAGCTGAGTTAGCACTGAGCTCCACTTTATCAACCGGGTTATCCCTCTTGGTCTATCCCTGCTTGCCACAGAGGTTAGCTCACTCGTTCCTACTGATTACACTTCAGGGGTAGTTTGTGACATGGTATACTACGCGTCAGTGGGGGCTATTTTTGTGTACAACACCAACAATGAATCCATTATTTATTTATAGTCCTCTCTGTACTATTTTATTATGTGGCGCGGCTCTTACTGCGTGATTTCTAGCTGTTCACGCAGGATACGTTCCGCCACGGGGTTAAACTAGTTATTATAAGTGCGGCAGAATCTCAGACACTCCTGCTAGTGGCTGGTCCTCCCTATGTAATTGACCAGACAGCACCCTCACGGGTGAGTCACACTCTCTAGGTCCCGGGTATAGGGTTTCATTTAAAATTAATTAATTACATTTAACTTAACTGTTTCATCTGGGTGCTCCTTTAGTGTGCTTTTTTACATAGTTAACCCTCGAGCTCCCATTTGGTTTCCTGCTCGAACCCACAATATGGTCTGGCCGCGGGCCACCTTAGGTGTATCCCCTGAGCCTGTAGTTGTTGTAATGCTACTCTACTTCCTGACTGCCACACAACCAATAAATTAACTATACTGAACAAAAATATAAATGCAACATGCAACAGTTCAAACAATTTTACTGAGTTACAGTTCGTATAAGGAAATCAGTCAATTTAAATCAATTAATTTGGCCCTAATCTATGGATTTCTCATGACTGGGCAGGGGCGCAGTGGGTGGGCCTATGCCCTCCCAGGCCCACCCATGGCTGGGGAGCCAGGCCTATCCAATCAAAATTAGTTTTTCCCCACAAAAGGGCTTTAATACAGACATAAATTGTCCTCAGTTTCATCCGCTGTCCTGGTGGCTGGTCTCAGACGATCCCAAAGGTGAAGAAGCCGGATGTGGAGGTCCTGGGCTGGCGTGGTTACACAAGGTCTGCGGTTGTGAGGCCGGTTGGACGTACTGCCAATTTCTCTAAAACGATGTTGGAGGCGGCTAACGGTAGAGAAATGAACATTAAATTCTCTGGCAACAGCTCTGGTGAACATTCCTGCAGTCAGCATGCCAATTGCGCGCTCCCTCAAAAATCTTTGGCATTGTGTTGTGTGACAAAACTGCACATTTTAGAGTGGCCTTTTATTGTCCCCAGCACAAGGTGCACCTGTGTAATGGTCATGCTGTTTAATCAGCTTCTTAATATGCCACACCTGTCAGGGGGATGGATTATATTGGAAAAGGAGAAACGCTCACTAACAGGGATGTAGACACATTTGTGCACACAATTTGAGATAAATACGTTATTGTGCGTATGGACAATTTCTGGGATCTTTTATTCCAGCTCATGAAACATGGGACCAACACTTTACATGTTGCGTTTATATTTTTGTTCAGTATAGTTAATGAAAACCAGTAACACTTCTCTTTTGGTTCCACAGCTTCACAACTGATGGATTTTATTGATTTCTATAATGCAGTAGTTTCTGACATTAACAATTGTATTCTGTTCTTCCTTTGCCCCAAAGTCTTCTAATACATCAATCAGCTCCTGATCTGTCTTCCCCCGAATCTCCTTTCCCTATTTTTTATATTGGTTTTCATGCAGTTTCGCCCAAGCCACACAACACATCCTCCCCCTTATACGTGACATCTAAGCTTTGTTACCTTTCCTAAAGACTGGTTTGATGTGGCTGTAAGTCGCTCTGGATAAGAGCGTCTGCTAAATGACGAAAATGTAAAATGTAAGCAAAGTTACATAACACATTGTCTCCATTACACGTAATGTCTACACAGCGTTCGGTAACACGTTTCCTTCATACATGACGACAATCCGTAGTGTCATCTGCTTCATGGCCCACGTGCCATCAGGCAACTCCACCAGCTCCATCCCAGGACTTAAGTTCGAAGGGGGTGTCGCCATATAAGATGAACCCCCGCCCTCCGGCAGAGGAACATCTGTATACAGTCTACCGGCACCAGTCACTTCCTCCCTGCCCTTGACTGTGTTTTTCTGCTCTCTAGCTGCTTGTAGTTGAGGCCTCTTCCTGTTCTTCTTGCGCTTCTTCTTGATCTTTCTTGTTTCAGTGTTCCCAGAGTTCTGTCTGGGTACTGGAGGAGTCATCAGGTCAAATTGACTAGGCTCATTCACGACAGTAAGTACTTTGTAGAAATTACTTCTCTTCTCTTCAAGTTACTTCCTGAGATTTACAAAACATTCTACAAGCTTATGAATCTCTTGGTAACGTGACAGTAGTGACAAAACTCCAAGCGTGCGGAGATAAAAAATCTGCAAGTGTATTTTTGATTCACAGCAGAATATTCATAGTCGTAAATGGACTTGTAATAATTCTGAAAAATCATTATGCTTGCAAATCTTATTGAATGTATTCAAATGTCAAGTTACAAGTTTGCGACCGTTGTTACATTTTTCACACATCATGATACAAGCTTGCGAAATTAAATTACACATTTGCGAATCGGACAACAATATTCAATGTGCGACCACGAAATAGAAAATACAAACTCACAGGGTTCTGTTATCATTATTATCCCATAGGCTCCACTTATATTCATTAGCATGACCCAGAGGTTAAAATCTGTGTTCCTGTCATCCCATTCTCAGTTTGAGTTGTGTCTCTGCTCCATCACTCCCCTAAACACTGAGGGAGACCCCTCCCACCCCCCTGATCCATCGACCCCCACTCTCTAGTGGTGTCATTAACCAGTCTACTCTGTTCATTAACCAGTTTACTCTGTTCATTAACTAGTCTTCTCTGTTCATTAACCAGTCTACTTCTCACTGACTGATACATCAACTGGAAGCGTTCTGTCACATACTCTTTTATCCTAATTTCTTCTTCCCTGTCTGCTTTGACTGGTTCTCTCCTTTCCTTTACTCTCTCTCCCACTCTCTCTTTCTCACTCCATATCCTTTCCCTCTGTATCTCTCTCATATGGATCTCTGTCACTGAACTTGTGTCTCTGTTGATTCATGGATCATCATGCAGACTCCCCCCGTGTTCAGCCCGCTAAGCCCCACTCAGAAGCTCTGTCGCTGTGATCAATCTGCCCAGCGGTGGCCTCCTGGATCTCTAAACACTGGAGAGATGAAACCTGTCTTTGACGATAGGACACCGCAGAGACAGGGTCTATGACGGGGAGGAGCAAAACATTTCCCCCAAAATTGTCAATTTGACCATGAATATTCATTAGCATGACTCAGAGGTTAAAATCTGTGTTCTTTAAGGCTACCAATTATGAGGACATTTGCATCACCTAAAATATGACACTTTATGGCATTTTATTCTTGGTTGTGTAAACCCTAATTCCCTATTATGTCTTAAATGCACCTGTCAATAGTCTACCTCCCCTAAAACCAAAACAACTCTTTTTCTCTCACCTTCTTTCCCTTTGTTGCTCCTCCACCCCTCCCTCTCTCTCCAGGCAGTAGTAGAACATACTATCCTCAGTCACGTGGATGTGTTACAAACAGTCTAGATTAAGTATTGATGTCCTAATTGTCTAAACCCCCTCAGACATACTTTTGTGTGCATGTGCAGTCAGTGTTCTAGAACCTTGGAAACAGGTCACACACATGCGCGAGTTCACAGACAGAAATCTTAGCAACACATTTTTATACAAAGCCATACTCAGTAGATGTGGCCCATGTGGGAAACAACCCCACAACTCCGTAGCACTCTGCTCTCAGCACCTGAGCCATGGCTTTTCAATGAGTCACTTAAGCCTCAGTCCCCAATCTCAGCACTCAATGTCTCATTCTCTCACTTGATCTTATCAATCTTATCTCTAACTTGCTCGCTACCATGGTTGGGTAGGTTACTTTCTAAATGTAATCTGTTACAGTTACTAGTTACCAGTCCAAAATTGTAATCAGTAACGTACCTGTTGGATGACCCAAACTCAGTAACGTAACCTGATTACTTTCAGTTACTTTTGGATTACTTTACCCTTAAGAGGCATTAGAAGAAGACAAAAATGAATATTACCAATTGAACGACATCTATTGCAGGATAAATCAATGTTAGAGTTTACATAGCTGCCGATAAATGGATGTTTCATTTTACTTTATGGGTTATGTACAGTCGTGGTCAAAAGTTTTGAGAAAAGTATTGGTCTCCACAAAGTTTGCTGCTTCAGTGTTCTTAGATCTTTATGTCAGATGTTACTATGGTACACTGAAGTATAATTACAAGTATTCCATAAGTGTCAAAGGCTTTTATTGACAATGACATTCCGTTTATGCAAAGAGTCAATATTTGCAGTGTTGACCCTTCTTTTTCAAGACCTCTGCAATCCGCCCTGGCATGCTGTCAATTAACTTCTGGGCCACATCCTGACTGATGGCAGCCCATTCTTGCATAATCAATGCTTGGAGTTTGTCAGAAGTAGTGGGTTTTTGTTTGTCCACACGCCTCTTGAGGATCGACCACAAGTTCTCAATGGGATTAAGGTCTGGGGAGTTTCCTGGCCATGGACCCAAAATGTCTATGTTTTGTTCCCCGAGCCACTTAGTCATCACTTTTTCCTTATGGCAAGGTACTCCATCATGCTGGAAAAGGCATTGGTCGTCACCAAACTGTTCATGGATGGTTGGGAGAAGTTGCTCTCGGAGGATGTGTTGGTACCATTCTTTATTCATGGCTGTGTTCTTAGGCAAAATTGTGATTGAGCCCACTCCCTTGGCTGAGAAGCAACCCCACACATGAATGGTCTCAGGATGCTTTACTGTTGGCATGACACAGGACTGATGGTAGCACTCACCTTGTCTTCTCCGGACGTGTTTTCCAGATGGCCCAAACAATCGGAAAGAGGATTCATCAGAAAAAATGACTCTACCCCAGTCCTCAGCAGTCCAATCCCTGTACCTTTTGCAGAATATCAGTCTGTCCCTGATGATTTTCCTGGAGAGAAGTGGCTTCTTTGCTGCCCTTCTTGACACCAGGCCATCCTCCAAAAGTATTTGCCTCACTGTGCGTGCAGATGCACTCACACCTGCCTGCTGCCATTCCTGAGCAAGCTCTGCACTGGTGGTGCCCCGATCCCGCAGCTGAATCAACTTTAGGAGACGGTCCTGGCACTTGCTGGACTTTCTTGGGCACCCTGACGCCTTCTTCACAACAATTGAACCTCTCTCCTTGAAGTTCTTGATGATCCGATAAATGGTTGATTTAGGTGCAATCTTACTAGCAGCAATATCCTTGCCTGTGAAGCCCTTTTTGTGCAAAGCAATGATGACAGCACATGTTTCCTTGCAGGTAACCATGGTTGACAGAGGAAGAACAATGATTTCAAGCACCACCCTCCTTTTAAAGCTTCCAGTCTGTTATTCTGACTCAATCAGCATGACAGAGTGATCTCCAGCCTTGTCCTCGTCAACACTCTCACCTGTGTTAACGAGATAATCACTGACATGATGGCAGCTGGTCCTTTTGTGGCAGGGCTGAAATGCAGTGGAAATGTTTTTGGGGGATTAAGTTCATTTTCATGGCAAAGAAGGACTTTGCAATTAATTGCAATTCATCTGATCACTCTTCATGACATTCTGGAGTATATACAAATTGCCATCATCAACACTGAGGCAGCAAACTTTGTGGAGACCAATACTTGTGTCATTCTCAAAACTTTTGACCATGACTGTAGGCTTCTAACCCATTGCTTTCTACTTCAATACAGATAATAAAACAATTAGGCTATATCTTTACAATAAAAACAAATGTCTGTCAGATTTCCAGTCATTCCAATTGATAAAATACCCCTTGATTTTCAAGAATAGGACTTGGAAAAATGGAAATATAGATTAGAGAAATTGTTTTACCTAAACATAACCCAAAGACTAAGGACTTATTAGCCTACTTTGTTGTTTATATTTTTGTTGTCATAGAGGACTGATTGAGCTCATTGCTGACTTGTGGTCAGACTTGCTCAGGTGGGAGCAAACTTAAACGTGTGCCTTTTTTCAATGCTGATTTGCATGTCATTGAGAAAACAGAAAGGTGTGAAAGTATTTTTTTGTTGCAAACATCCTTTTTGGATAAGAAGAATGGCGCCGGAGGGGATGGCTGCCGTTTTACGGGCTCCTAACCAATTGTGCTATTTTGTGTGTTTTTTCGCATTGTTTGTAACTTATTTTGTACATAATGTTGATGCTACCGTCTCTTATGACCGAAAAGAGCTTCTGGATATCAGAACAGCGATTACTCACCTCGAACTGGATGAAGAATTTGTATTCAATGAGTTGGACGCGAAGGATATAATGTTGCTCCCAGACAAGGCCCAAATCCCCGTAATTCGCATGAAGAAAATAAGGAAATACAGGTGGCGGAGATCAGGGTGCCTTGTGAGAATTCGTCGGCGAGTGGGTAACCCACCTCTACCATCCGTTCTATTAGCCAAAATGCAATCACTGGAGAATAAACTTGATGAGCTCCGTTCAAGACTATCCTACCAACGGGACATTAAAAACTATAATATCTTATGTTTCACCGAGTCGTGGCTGAACGACGACACGGATAATATACAGTTGGCAGGGTTTTCCATGCATTGGCAGGACAGAACAGCTATGCCCGGTAAGAGATGGGGGTGTGTGTCTATTTGTCAATAACAGCTGGTGCGCGATGTCTAATATTAAGGTAGTCTCGAGGTATTGCTCGCCTGAGGTAGAGTACCTCATGATAAGCTGTAGACCACACTATCTACTAAGAGAGTTTTCATCTGTATTTTTCATAGCCGTCTATTTACCACCATAAACCGACGCTGGCACTACTACCTCACTCAACAAGCTGTATAAGGCCATAAACAAACAAAGAAAATGCTCATCCAGAAGCTGTGCTCCTCATGGCCGGGGACTTTAATGCAGGCAAACTTAAATCAATTTTACCTAATTTCTACCAGCATGTCACATGTGCAACCAGAGGAAAATAAACTCTAGACCACCTTTACTCCACAAACAGAGACGCGTACAAAGCTCTCCCTCGGCCTCCATTTGGCAAAACTGACCATAATTCTATCCTCCTGATTCCTGCTTACAAGCAAAAACTAAAGCAGAAAGTACCAGTGTCTTGCTCAATGCGGAAGTGGTCAGATGACGCGGCTGCTACGCTACAGGACTGTTTTGCTAGCACAGACTAGAATATGTTCTGGGATTCATCCAATGGCATTGAGGAGTATACCACCTCAGTAACCAGCTGCAATAAGCATGTCACATGTGCATCGACAACGTAGTCTCCATAGTGACCGTACGTACAGTGAGGGAAAAAAGTATTTGATTCCCTGCTGATTTTGTAAGTTTGCCCACTGACAAAGAAATGGTCAGTCCATAATTTTAATGGTAGGTTTATTTGAACAGTGAGAGACAGAATAAAAACAAAGAAATCCAGAAAAACGCATGTCACAAATGTTATAAATTGATTTGCATTTTAATGAGGGAAATAAGTATTTGACCCCCTCTCAATCAGAAAGATTTCTGGCTCCCAGGTGTGTTTTTATACAGGTAACGAGCTGAGATTAGGAGCACACTCTTAAAGGGAGTGCTCCTAATCTCAGCTTGTTACCTGTATAAAAGACACCTGTCCACAGAAGCAATCAATCAATCAGATTCCAAACTCTCCACCATGGCCAAGACCAAAGAGCTCTCCGAGGATGTCAGGGACAAGATTGTAGACCTACGCAAGGCTGGAATGGGCTACAAGACCATCGCCAATCAGCTTGGTGATAAGGTGACAAAAAACACAAAATAACTGTCAATCTCCCTCGGCCTGGGGCTCGATGCAAGATCTCACCTCGTGGAGTTGCAATGATCATGAGAACGGTGAGGAATCAGCCCAGAACTACACGGGAGGATCTTGTCAATGATCTCAAGGCAGCTGGGACCATAGTCACCAAGAAAACAATTGGTAACACACTACGCCGTGAAGGACTGAAATCCTGCAGCGCCCGCAAGGTCCCCATGCTCAAGAAAGCACATATACAGGCCCGTCTGAAGTTTGCCAATGAACATCTGAATGATTCAGAGGAGAACTGGGTGAAAGTGTTGTGGTCAGATGAGACCAAAATTGAGCTCTTTGTCATCAACTCAACTCGCCGTGTTTGGAGGAGGAGGAATGCTGCCTATGACCCCAAGAACACCATCCCCACCGTCAAACATGGAGGTGGAAACATTATGCTTTGGGGGTGTTTTTCTGATAAGGGGACAGGACAACTTCACCGCATCAAAGGGACGATGGACGGGGCCATGTACCATCAAATCTTGGGTGAGAACCTCCTTCCCTCAGCCAGGGCATTGAAAATGGGTCGTGAATGGGTATTCCAGCATGACAATGACCCAAAACACATGGCCAAGGCAACAAAGGAGTGGCTCAAGAAGAAGCACATTAAGGTCCTGGAGTGGCCTAGCCAGTCTCCAGACCTTAATCCCATAGAAAATATGTGGAGGGAGCTGAAGGTTTGAGTTGCCAAACATCAGCCTCGAAACCTTAATGACTTGGAGAAGATCTGCAAAGAGGAGTGGGACAAAATCCCTCCTGAGATGTGTGCAAACCTGGTGGCCAACTAAAAGAAACATCTGACCTCTGTGATTGCCAACAAGGGTTTTGCCACCAAGTACTAAGTCATGTTTTGCAGAGGGGTCAAATACTTATTTCCCTCATTAAAATGCAAATCAATTTATAACATTTTTGACATGCGTTTTTCTGGATTTTTTTGTTATTATTCTGTCTCTCACTGTTCAAATAAACCTCCCATTAAAATTATAGACTGATCATGTCTTTGTCAGTGGGCAAACGTACAAAATCAGCAGGGGATCAAATACTTTTTTCCCTCACTGTATCTGCCAGCACTAACAGGAGAATCTGAGCATTGTATGCCCCTCAAGACTGGTGGTAATGGATTAAAGCAGTCAGAGATGGACAGAATCTAAGTGAGGAGCAGGGACTCTCAACTTCCCTATTGGTACGATGAAAGAAGGACACACTGCACAGAGCGATGCTAACTGAAATTGGGAAGTATATTAAAAATTGGTATTAAGAATAATTGGTATAACATAATAATTTGTCATATAGTCAATGCTTACATGATTTCTTAGATTAGAAATGAAATCGATTAAACTGTTATGTTTTGTCTTCTAGTGAGGTAAATACAGATGGTGTCTTGATGCATAGCGGGGATAATTTGGACTAGAATGGTGTGAACCTTAAAAATAAACAATCTATGTACCGGCTGAAGATGAATATCAGACGTTTCTGTAAAGCACCACTTCTACATGCAACAGGGGTAAAACAGCCAATTGAAGCTATCAACTGATTTTCTCATGTTGTTATCTCGCGGGAGTGGGACAGGAGTCCACCATTGAGTGAGAATGGAGAAATATATGTTCAAATACAACATTTGTAATGTTGTTGGTATAATGGTTGGCAAATGGACAAGACAATGAGGTTGTAGGGAAGGTGGTGACTTGGATGAGACATTGAAGTTGGGACATTGTCATGGGCAATTCATTTTCAAATATGAAGATGTATGAAGAACATAATGAAGAGACGGCAGAAGATTTAAGTGCCGGGAGAAAGAAGGGATTGGTTAGCTGGGTTGATAATAAAAAATTGGGATTTATCTAAATTTGCTAATTTGAGTAGGAGGTACAGTGGGGAGAACAAGTATTTGATACACTGCCGATTTTGCAGGTTTTCCTACTTACAAAGCATGTAGAGGTCTGTCATTTCTATCATAGGTACACTTCAACTGTGAGAGACGGAATCTAAAACAAAAATCCAGAAAATCACATTGTATGATTTTTAAGTAATTAATTTGCATTTTATTGCATGACATAAGTATTTGAAACATCAGAAAAGCAGAACTTAATATTTGGTACAGAAACCTTTGTTTGCAATTACAGAGATCATTTGTTTCCTGTAGGTCTTGACCAGGTTTGCACACACTGCAGCAGGGATTTTGGCCCACTCCTCCATACAGACCTTCTCCAGATCCTTCAGGTTTCGGGGCTGTCGCTGGGCAATACGGACTTTCAGCTCCCTCCAAAGATGTTCTATTGGGTTCAGGTCTGGAGACTGGCTAGGCCACTCCAGGACCTTGAGATGCTTCTTACGGAGCCACTCCTTAGTTGCCCTGGCTGTGTGTTTCAGGTCGTTGTCATGCTGGAAGACCCAGCCACGACCCATCTTCAATGCTCTTACTGAGGGAAGGAGGTTGTTGGCCAAGATCTCGCGATACATGGCCCCATCCATCCTCCCCTCAATACGGCGCAGTTGGGGTTGTACTCATCCTTCTTCTTCCTCCAAACACGGCGAGCGGAGTTTAGACCAAAAAGCTATATTTTTGTCTCATCAGACCACATGACCTTCTCCCATTCCTCCTCTGGATCATCCAGATGGTCATTGGCAAACTTCAGACGGGCCTGGACCTGCGCTGGCTTGAGCAGGGGGACCTTGCGTGCGCTGCAGGATTTTAATCCATGACGGCGTAGTGTGTTACTAATGGTTTTCTTTGAGGCTGTGGTCCCAGCTCTCTTCAGGTCATTGACCAGATCCTGACGTGTAGTTCTGAGCTGATCCCTTACCTTCCTCATGATCATTGATGCTCCACGAGGTGAGATCTTGCATGGAGCCCCAGACCGAGGGTGATTGACCGTCATCTTGAACTTCTTCCATTTTCTAATAATTGCGAAAACAGTTGTTGTCTTCTCACCAAGCTGCTTGCCTGTTGTCCTGTAGCCCATCCCAGCCTTGTGGAGATCTACAATTTATCCCTGATGTCCTTACACAGCTCTCTGGTCTTGGCCATTGTGGAGAGGTTGGAGTCTGTTTGATTGAGTGTGTGGACAGGTGTCTTTTATTCAGGTAACGAGTTCAAACAGGTGCAGTTAATACAGGTAATGAGTGGAGAACAGGAGGTCTTCTTAAAGAAAAACTAACAGGTCTATGAGAGCCGGAATTCTTACTGGTTGGTAGGTGATCAAATACTTATGTCATGCAATAAAATGCAAATTATTACTTAAAAATCATACAATGTGATTTTCTGGATTTTTTTTGGGAAAAATTACAGACCTCTACATGCTTTGTAAGTAGGAAAACCTGCAAAATCGGCAGTGTATCAAATACTTGTTCTCTCCACTGTATATACACTGATAAATTAATAGTATTAAGAATGCATTGAGATAATGATCTGTATTTATTATCAGGATGAGGAAGGTCATAATAGAATTATGGATATTTATACTGTATGTTAATACAAGTGTACTTTCTGACAGTTGAAATGGGTGATGAAGTTGAGGGTTTTAATTTTGATTGAGAAGGACCAAGTGAATCAATAAGAATTGTCATTCTAAATTTGGTTTTGGTTATAATATAAGATGACTGAGTGATTTAAGTAAATCATTAGTATATATTAGTATAACTATTTTCAGAATAAAGGATATTGATTGTATAATTTAGAACTGTCTTATATAGATATTATGGGTTAAAACAGTGATAAATTATGGTAATGTCTTAGGATACATTTATATGCTTTTTTTTGAGTAGACATTGTTGAATCGTACTGTTTGAAACATGGAAATTAATGTGATGATTGTGACTGAAATCATGAATATGTTGATTAATTGGGTTACGTAATCACATATTAGTCACTATATACAGTTGCTGATTTAACAGGGACTGAAAACGGAGTGTTATACTGTGTATCTCTCATCAGGCATATTAGGGGTTGAACATAGTTGAATATTGTACCTATTAACAGTCATGGGTTGTCAAGCTAAAATGGAACTCATTAAACAATATGCAATTGATAATTGCATAGCATTGGATGCTATTATAGTACATAAGGGGGAATGTATGCGATTATAGGGGGAGAATCATGTTGTACATGCTTGACATCAGGATTAGTAAGGTATTGGGAATTTAAGTAAAGCTATAGGAAATATTAGAGACATACAGGAAGGTATTAAGAGTATTAATTATTCATCTATATCATCTTATTCCATTGTAGAGTTCATTGATAATGTTGATTGAGGAATGTGGAATGTTAAGTTGGAACTGTATAATGTGGAATTTAAGGTTTACAGGATTGAAGACGTGGAAACAAGACTAACTCAGTCGATCAGATAGCGCCCCAAGTGACCAGAGAAAAGCTTGGGGTTCCTCTGAATGAACATTGATGAAGAAGATTGAAGTTATTTTTATTGGGATATATTCATTTGAATATATTATAATTTCCATGTAAATTACAAATTGTCATGAATCAATATATTTTCTGGGATGATGTCAGGAGGTTAGGAATTCATTTGTATGTTTTGAATTGTTTGATTTAAGTAATGGAATTCTTCTTGCAACAACAAAAAGAAAGAAAATGGGGGATTGTTATGATTATTTGTAATACAACATTCATTAATGTATGTGCAACTCAAAAGCTGTATGTGGACACAGGACAAGGACACACCATGTGTTAGTGGTGTCACGAGTGAGAAATAGAAGGTCAGTTTGCCAAGATAGATTGGGGGCCACTGGTGCTAATCTTAGGATGGGTGCGTGATGGAATGGCCTGGTTAGGGTGCCACACTACACCAAGGAGGTAGATTATATGGTGGTGGATGAGTGACAATCAATAATGGTTAGCAACTGGATAAGATAAAAGTAGGTTGGAAGAGCAGTATATAAGCTGAGAGATTGTCTATGGAAGTCATTCAGATGGCGGGAGGCTATGTCCGTACCCCCTGTCATTGAATCAAACATTGTAACCATTAAATAATGACTGAATCCAATCTCCATCTGTGTAACATACTCTCGTGCATCCTGAACTTCTCAATATCAGAAACTCATCATAACACCCACACACAACCACACCCCTCCCCGCCAACATGCACCATACAGTGTGTTACCTGGTTGTAGAGGGCACAGACGTGAAGGGCGGTGTTTCCAGAGGCGTTCTGAGCAGTCATGTCGGCTCCGTAGAACAGCAGGTGCTCCAAGTGCTGAACATGACCATGACGACATGCCTGTATGGGGAGACACATGGATGCCAGTTTGGGTTATTGAGGTATTTTGGGTGATTGAGATATCATACACTGTGTGATATTGGAGACAACCCATCTCGCTTCTCTGTTCTCTTCTCTGTTTGTCTCTCCCACACATGCACTATAATCATTGTTCCCTCTCTGTATTGTCTTGTCTCTATCACACACACACACACACACACACACACACACACACACACACACACACACACACACACACACACACACACACACACACACACACACACACACACACACACACACACACACACACACACACACACACAACCACAATGAATACTAATGCCATGGGGGGAGAGGGAAGGTAACTGATTAGAATATAGTAATGGAGGGCTCTGGAAAGTTGGCCTGTAGGCCCAGTTTTAGTGCCAGCTTACTCTCAAATCAAATCAAATTGTATTTGTCACATGCGCCGAATACAGTGAAATGCTTACTTACAAGCCCTAAACCAACAATGCAGTTTTAAGGAAAATAAGTGTTAAGTAAACAACTAGATAGGTAAATAACAAATAACAAATAATTAAAGAGCAGCAGTAAAATAAATAAATAAAATAATAACAGTAGGGAGGCTACATACAGGGGGTGCCGGTACAGAGTAATGTGCGAGGGCACAGGTTCGTCGAGGTAATTGAGGTAATATGTACATGTGGGTAGAGTTAAAGTGACTACGCATAGATAACAAATAGAGAGTAGCAAATAGTCTGGCTAGCCATGATTAGCTGTTCAGGAGTCTTACGGCTTGGGGGTAGAAGCTGTTAAGCCTGGAGGCTAACCCTGCATTGTGTTGTGTGGTGACTGTGTTTGGACAGATGTGCTCTGAAGATGGTGGTGGAGAAGAACAGGGCCAGCAGGTGGGGGATTACCATGGATGTCCCCAGTTCAAACTGGGTGAGAGTTCCTCTCTCAAAATACACACTCTTTCTCGCACACTCCGTTGGCATCTCTTTCTTTATTTTACCAGCTGCCTGTCAGTTCAGTCCAGCGTTTCCCAAACTAGGGGTCACCTGATTTAAAATTGGGGTTGCGAGAGAAACTCGGAAAAGCAGTCTCTGTTTTCTTCCTACAAATGTGGCTCTATCTTTTGAACGGTTGAAGCTACAAAATATTATGACCCCATCACTGAAACATAAGACTCTCAGGCACACTATGTGTCTTCTGTTACCCTCTACAATGCATAGAACAGAGTGGACAAGACCGGGCTCTAAATCAGACTGGGGGAAAAAGAACAAAATCATTTATTGTTATTTTCTACACAGAAAATCATGCAAAAGTTATTGCCTGATGATCTTTTGAACTTCCCAAAACCTTTCTGATCCATTTCAGTCATTTCAAACCATTCTTCCTTCAGATTGAAATAGCCTACTGTGAAAAGTACTTTCAGACTGATTTGTAATAGACTGTCATAGCCCCAATTAAAAAAGTGGTGATTGTGTTTGGACAGATGTGCTCTGAAGATGGTGGTGGGGAAGAACAGGGCAAGCAGGTGGGGGGATTACCATGGATGTCCCCAGACAAGCTGGTGTGGAGAGGAGAGGAGAAGAGTGGTGGGAACATTAGAGCACTGTGGACACAATACTATTGACTGAGTTCTAGTGCTTCAGTCCTTTATGGTTTATATAATGACAGGGTCTGCAGGGTTTTATCAAGCCCTGTAGTGCTACTCCTGTTCCCTCCATATAAAAGTCTACAGTGCTTTTGTGCCCCATCAAATGAGGAAATTAATATTGTACTCGTCCCTCTTTTCTCTTCCGCTACATTTTCTTCCTAATAAAATCAACGGAAGGTTTCCTCAAAATGTCAGTCTGGGTCTACTGTAGTGTCTGTGTCTGGGAAGAGCAGTCTCTCTCTCTGTATGTGTGTGTGTGTGTGTGTGTGTGTGTATTCGTGTGTGTGTTTGCGTCTGTATCCGTGTGTGTGTGTGTGTGTGTGTGTGTGTGTGTGTGTGTGTGTGTGTGTGTGTGTGTGTGTGTACACTACTGGTCAAAAGTTTTAGAAAACCTACTCATTCAAGGGTTTTTCTTTATTTGTACTATTTTCTACATTGTAGAATAATAGTGAAGACATCAAAACTATGAAATAACACATATGGAATCATGTAGTAACCAAAAAAGTGTTAAACAAATCCAAATATATTTTAAATTTGAGATTCTTCAAATAGCTGCAGAATGCTGTGGTAGCCATGCTGGTTAAGTGTGCCTTGAATTCTAAATAAGTCACAGACAGTGTCACCAGCAAAGCACCCCCACACCATGACACCTCCTCCTCCATGCTTTACGGTGAGAAATACACATGGAGAGTTTATCTGTTCACCCACACCGCATCTCACAAAGACAACGCGGTTGGAACCAAAAATCTCACATTTGGACTCCAGACCAAAGGAAACATTTCCACCGGTCTAATGTCCATTGCTCGTGTTTCTTGGCCAAAGCAAGTCTCTTCTTATTATTGGTGTCCTTTAGTAGCGGTTTCTTTGCAGCAATTCAACCATGAAGGCCTGATTCATACAGTCTCCTCTGAACAGTTGATGTTGAGATGTGTCTGTTATCCTCTGCAGCAGAGGTAACTCTGGGTCTTCCATTCCTATGGCGGTCCTCATGAGAGACAGTTTCGTCATAGCGCTTGATGATTTTTGTAACTGCACTTGAAGAAACTTTAAACGTTCTTGAATTGTTCTGTATTGACTGACCTTCATGTCTTAAAGTAATGATGGACTGTCGTTTCTCTTTGCTTATTTGAGCTGTTCTTGCCATAATATGGACTTGGTCTTTTACCAAATAGGGCTATCTTCTGTATACCCCCCTACCTTGTCACAACACAACTGATTGGCTCAAACGTATCAAGAAGGAAAGAAATTCCACAAATTAGCTTTTAAGAAGGCACACCTGTTAATTGAAATGCATTCCAGCTGGTTGAGAGAATGCCAAGAGTGTGCAAAGATTTCATCAAGGCAAAGGGTGGCTATTTGAAGAATCTTAAATATAAAATATATTTTGATTTGTTTAGCACTTTTTTGGTTACTACATGATTCCATATGTGTTATTTCATAGTTTTGATGTCTTTACTATTATTCTACAATGTAGAAATAGTAAAAATTAAGAAAAACCCTTGAATGAGTAGGTCTTCTAAAACTTTTGAACGGTAGTGTATGTGTTAGTGATGCGCGGGTTGACTCATAACCCTCAATCCCCGCGGTTATATCCGTGGGGTGGGCGGGTTTAGGGTCATGAAATATTGTGCGGATGAAGGGCGGGTGGGTGGCGGGCGGGTTCAATAAAGAGAAAACAATGCATTAAAAACCCATAAATGTATCACAGGCTAACTTTAGGTTTTTCTTTCATTATTTGTATCTGCCATTAGTGCGTAAGCCAAAGCTTCAGGACCTAACTCAGGGTTTCCCAATCTAGGGGTCGCGACCCCATGTGGGGTCGCCTGATTTGAAAATGGGGTCGCAAGATGGGGTTGGTTCATAGAACCGGGGGCACGTCAGTAACCTCCGGTAGCTGCTAGATACGGTTGTAATAAACAGAGCGGTTTCTGTTTTCTTCCTACAAATCTGGCTCTATGTTTTGAATGGTTTAAGCTACAAAATATTATGGCCCCTCACTGAAAGATAAGACTCTCAGGAACACGTACGGACATACAGTTAGTGGACAAGACCAGGCACTAAATCAGACTGGGCGGAAAATAACAATAAATGATGATGTTCTTTTCTACACAGAAGATCATACAACATTATTTCAAACCCTACTGTATGCAGATTGAATACTGTCAAAAATACTGTCAGACTGATTTGTAATAAACTGTCACAGCCCAAATTTAAAAAGTAAACATTGGCCGTTGATTACATAACTTTTTTTACATGGTGGTGTCGCAGATTTGGGGTCGCAGGGCCAGAACAGTAGCCTAATGTTTGGGAAAGATTTGGTGAAGTGGTAAAAGAGGATGATAGCAGTGCCGGCTATGTTATGTGTGATGATTAAGAGGCGCTATACAAATTAGAGAGTCACAAGACGGGGACTTCAAATATGACACGTTAAGGGCCAACTGTTCAGATTGGTTGAATTGAATAGTAGCCTAACTGAATTCTGGACACTGACTGTAGGTTTGTAACCTCTCACATAGCCCAATATAATAAAACTCCTTCAGAACTAAGCATTTCTTGCAGTAAAATTATACACCAAATGTAGATTTTGACTCGTGAACAGGAGAGGAGAAATATGATTTATTTCTTTCACCATCTTGAGAGAAATGTGCGGTTAGGGACTGTCTGTAAAGGTGCTATCTTTGTCAGCATCATAAAAGCTGATAGATAGTATTTCAACCACAAAAAATATGCATCCAAGCCAAACTAAAAACCTATTAGAAAAATGTTTGGTTATTTTAACAGCACTTAATTTCCTTAAAACCGGTGAAATGGTTCCTGTTTAAAAATAATGATAATAAATGGGCCTACTGCATTTTCTCCCTGGTCCTTAAAACGTCTGCTGCGCAAGAGAAGCTGAGATGAAAGAGAAAACTAGATTGAAGCGTTCATCGATTTAAGACATTCTGGTGAGCAAGGGTTTATTTAGTCTTCTAGGGCAGTAGCCTAATGACATTAGAGAAGCTGCATGTATCTAGTTGTAGGCCAATTCACTAACAAAAAAAAGAAATCCTGCATTCCCTGTCAGACAATCGTTCCACCATCTCTGACTGTACATCACATTTTCTATCGGCCTATTAGCAGGTTAGGGTCGGGTGCAGGCCTCAGATTTTCACTTTATCACATATAGTCTGCAGTTTGCAGATGGGTTATTAGCAATTGCGGGCAGGTGTGGGTGAACAAACAGCTGACCCGCGCATCACTAGAGTGTGTGCGTGCGTATGTGTGTGTTTACCTGGTGTATCTCCTGCCAGCCGTTCTCGTCCACACAGCCCACCTGAGCGTGGTCGTGGAGCAGTAGTTCACAGCAGTAGGGGTCTCCTCCTACCATAGAGCTGTGATAGAGTGGACTTAACCCTCGATTGTCCTTATAGTCAGGAGACGCACCCAGGTCCAGCAACGTCTGGCAGAGGGAGAGTAAGAGAAAGAGAGGGAGAGTTAGAGAACACACACACACAATGCACACACTCCCTTCAAGCCCAACAGAACCTATGAAAACCGAGTTATGAAAACACTATCCATTTCCTTTGTGGGATCTACATTTTTCTTTCATAGGCTTCTGCACTCATGTAGATCAAAAACAGGGACATACAGTAGTCCATTAAGATGATGGACTTCTCTCCACTACAGCTATAGCTCTCAGGATGACAACAATGATGAGTCATATCAGAGCCATTCAGTAATGATACACATCCATTCACTGAGCACACGCCTACTCATTAAAGACAGCAACCTAACCTCCTCAAAGCAGATGAAAACCCAGTGAGTAAGGGAGGGCACAAGAAGCCCATTGAATAAAAACATCTTTTCAGTCAGGTCTCGGAAGAGAGTACTTAGCACCCACATACACACTGAGGAAACCATGTGAGTCAGACTCTTATTTATGACAAGGAGAAAGTGAGTGTGTGTGTGTATGTGTGTGTGTGTGTGTATGTGTGTGTGTGTATGTGTGTGTGTGTGGTCTTGTTCTTCTGTCTTTGTGGTGACATGCAATCCCCAAAAGTCCCCACAAGGATAGTAAAACAAGGACAATTCCCACTTCGCCACAAAGGCTATTTTAAGCTTAGGGGTTAGGTTTAGGGTTAGGGTTACAATTAGGCTTAGGGTTACAATTAAGGTTAGGGGTTAAGGGTTAGGTTTAGGCGTTAGGGGTTAGGGTTAAGGTTAGGGTTAGGGAACATAGGATTTTGAATGTAAATCAATTTTAGGTCCCCACGAGGATAGAAAATTAACTGTGTGTGTGTGTGTGCATGTGTGTGTGTGTGTACGCGTGCGTGTGTGTACTCACTATGAGCGCCGTATGGTTCTTGGTGCGGACAGCCTTGTGCAGGGCAGTGATGCCGTCTCGGGTCCTGAAGTCCAGGTGAGCTCCTCCACTCTTCAGCACCTTGATGAGCTCTGCACAGCCCTCCAGCTGAGACGCCATGGTCAGAGGACATTCTACAGCACACAGGGGCAGAGAGGAACCATGTTTAATATACAACAAGACAGCTTTTCAGTGTACATTCTGCATAGTACTGAGACAGAAGCATGCATTCTGCATTAGGGCTGGCAGGAGATACACCAGGTAAAGACTAGTTCCATTTCCAGATGAATCCACTCTCAAGTGATTCATTTAAGAAGACAAATATTGTCCATTTGAGGGCCTCATCAGTGAAATGACTTTGTGATAAACATGATGGAGTTGGTGTTTACCAAAACCAGATAAGAGGGTCGGAGTTAGCTAACAATCTGTGTGTATGTGTGTGTGTGTTTGCTTGTTTGATGATGATGCAACTAAACACTAATGCCTCGATCACACCGACAGCATCGTTGCATTTTGGTACACCAGAAGTACATTAATTTCCAATGGAATGCTGCGTTTGCCTTGCAGTGCGTTCTGTGTGGTGCATACGTTGGATTTATCGAACGTATGCGTCAAACTGTATGTGTAGACGGCTTGACAGAAATGGTAGCAGAAGGTGAATGCTGAACTTTTGTTGCACACATATCCAGATGATGCTGTGTACCATTTTGCGCAATGACGCTGTCGGTGTGATCAAGGCGTTAGAAGCCATCAATCTCATTATTTTAGATTTATCAAAGAAGGTGCATGGGATGAACTGTGGGTATAGTATATTCACAAACATGCGCACACACAGACACAATGAAACTAGCATTTAGAACAAAATTATTTTGTAAATTGTTTTGCTTTTGTTTGCTCTCTCTCTCTCTCTCTCTCTCTCTCTCTCTCTCTCTCTCTCTCTCTCTCTCTCTCTCTCTCTCTCTCTCTCTCTCTCTCTCTCTCTCTCTCTCTCTCTCTCTCTCTCTCTCTCTCTCTCTCTCTCTCTCTCTCTCTCTCTCTCTCTCTCTCTCTCTCTCTCTCTCTCTCTCTCTCTCTCTCTCTCTCTCTCTCTCTCTCTCTCTCTCTCTCTCTCTCTCTCTCAGAGGTCACCCCATTGGAGGCTCTCAACAAATGGCTGCACAAACATTTGCATAAACATGAGAAGATTAGCATGAAGAATAATCCAGCCTCACCCAGCATGCATTAGGATGTGGCAGAGAGGGCCAGACGGAAATCGCTCAGTGGGCAGCCAACCAGAACAAACACAGCAGAGCTCGTTATCTACGTATGTCTGTCTCTCTATCTCTATCTCCATCTCCATCTCTCTATCTGTCCATCTGTCTGTCTGTCTCTGTCTGAATATTTCCGTAACAGTCAGTCTGTCTGTCTATTTCAGTCTGTCTGTCTATTTCAGTCTGTCTGTCTGTCTGTCTGTCTGTCTGTCTGTCTGTCTATCTCTGTATCTATCTATCTCAGTATCTAATAACACTGATAATCGGGATCCTCAGGAAGTTCAATCAGTAGAACAGGAACCTCGGTGGGGAGTAAATTCCTGATTGGATGATAGCTGTTTTGATACTGTGTGTCTGAATGTACTAGCAGTTTCACAATAATATCTACTCTCTTAATACTGTGGAACATACACTGAGTGTATGAAACAATAGGAACATCTTCCTAATATTGAGTCGCACCCCCTTTTGCCCTCAGAACAGTCTAAATTCTTCGGGGCATGGACTCTACAAGGAGTCGAAAGCGTTCCACAGGGATGCTGGCCCATGTGGACTCCAATGCTTCCCACAGTTGTGTCAAGTTGGCTGGATGTCCTTTGGGTGGTGGACCATTCTAAATACACACGGGAAACCGTTGAGCATGGAAAACCCAGCAGTGCTGCAGTTCTTGACACACTCAAACCGATGCGCCTGGCACCTACTACCATACCCCGTTCAAAGGCACTTAAATATTTTGTCTTGCCCATTCACCCTCTGAATGGCACACATACACAATCCATGTCTCAATTGTCTCAAGGCAATCCTGAAAATCCTTATTTAACCTGTCACCTCCCCTTCATCTATACTGATTGAAGTGGATTTAACAAGTGACATCAACAAGGGATCATAACTTTCACCGGGTTTCACCTGGTCAGTCTATATGGAATGTTTTGTACACTCAGTGTATATCAAACAGTACTGTGGCTCAGCTAACCATTGTTTGTTCTCTCGCCAGTAATCAGTATCTGTAATCTGCAGGGAAATTGTTTGCACCCGGCGGCAGGTAGCCTAACAGTTGAAAGTGTTTGGCCAGTAACCGTGGGTTGCTAGTTTGAATCCTCGAGCCGACTAGCTGAAAAATCTGTCAGTGTCCTTGAGCAAGGTACTTAACCCTAAAAATGGTCAAAGACTCCAGCCACCCTAGTCATAGACCATTCTCTCCGCTACCGCACGGCAAGCGGTACCAGAGCGCCAAGTCTAGGTCCAAAAGGCGTCTTAACAGCTTCAAGCCATAAGACTCATGAACAGCTAATGAAATGGCTACCCGGACTATCAAATGGCTACCCGGACTTCTACAACCCCCCCCCCCCTTTTACGCTGCTGCCTCTCTCTGTTTATTCTCTATGCATAGTCACTTTAACTCTCTCTACATGTACATATTACCTCAATTACCTCGACTAACCTGTGCCCCCGCACATTGACTCTGTACCGGTACCCCCTGTATATAGCCTCGCTACTGTTATTTTACTGCTCTTTGATTATATGTTTTTTACTTAACACTTATTTTTCTTAAAACTGCATTGTTGGTAAGGGCTTGTAAGCATTTCACTGTAAGGTCTACACCTGTTGTATTCGGCGCATGTGACAAATAACATTTGATTTTATTTGATTTAATTACTCCAGGGTCGCCATCAATAATGGCTGTGACCCCACTCTCCGAAGGTGTCTCAGGGGGAGTGGGCTATGCAACAAAAAAATATATATATAATCACACATGCGTATAATACATACTTGTACAAATGTAAGCACCCACCTAATTATTATTAATCAATGAGCATGTTTTTATTCCCGTTTTGTAGCACTGTTTTGTTTGATCTAAATTAACTCTGCAGGTGTCTTTGATTTCATCATTTCTGGATGCTAGAGTTGCATCTCTCCTCACCTCCCGATTCAGGGTCATGGAAGTTGGGGTCCAGACCTTTCTCCAGGAACTTGGACACCTTCTCAATGTTCCTCTGCTGAACATACTCCATAAACTTCTTCAGGTTCGCCTGGGAGACAGCCAGAGAGAGAGAGAGTCCATGTCATTCAACTAGTATCAAAAACATATTTGCATACATGCAAATCTAATTCAATTTAATATTGAGGAGGGGGGAGAGGTGTAGAGTTTGAGAGAGGGGCAAGAGTGAGAAAGAGAGAGTGATAAAGAGAGAGGGGGCTGGAGGCAAGAGAGATAGATGGAGGAAGAAAAATAGAGTGGATAGGGAGGGATGCATCGGGAAGAGGGGAGAGAAAAAAGAGAGGCAGTGAGAGAGAGCAAACGAAAGACAGTTAAAGAGATCTAGAGAAAGAGAAAACATAGAGGGAGAGAGAGCTCTGTGATTGGGTGATGTAACACTCATGTGGATAGAGATGTTTAATAATGCAGGTGAGAGATGAAAGCTGAAGCACACTGCCGTGTGTGTTTGTGTTCCATGTCAGTCCAAGTGGAAGATTTAGGTGGATACAGTAGTGCATTAGGCACTGTTGGGTAGACCGCAATATTCCATCTCTACTGTACTTCCAACACAGCAAAAAACTAACTTTCTTTTCGCCCAAAACAAATTACAGTACATAGCACTTCTCTTTAAAGGATCAGACCATTTACCCATGCCATTTGCTGTATCCAACTACAGTGGGGAAAAAAAGTATTTAGTCAGCCACCAATTGTGCAAGTTCTCCTACTTAAAAAGATGAGAGAGGCCTGTAATTTTCATCATAGGTACACGTCAACTATGACAGACAAATTGAGAGAAAAAAAATCCAGAAAATCACATTGTAAGATTTTTAATGAATTTATTTGCAAATTATGGTGGAAAATAAGTATTTGGTCACCTACAAACAAGCAAGATTTCTGGCTCTCACAGACCTGTAACTTCTTCTTTAAGAGGCTCCTCTGTCCTCCACTCGTTACCTGTATTAATGGCACCTGTTTGATCTTGTTATCAGTATAAAAGACACCTGTCCACAACCTCAAACAGTCACACTCCAAACTCCACTATAGCCAAGACCAAAGAGCTGTCAAAGGACACCAGAAACAAAATTGTAGACCTGCACCAGGCTGGGAAGACTGAATCTGCAATAGGTAAGCAGCTTGGTTTGAAGAAATCAACTGTGGGAGCAATTATTAGGAAATGGAAGACATACAAGACCACTGATAATCTCCCTCGATCTGGGGCTCCACGCAAGATCTCACCCCGTGGGGTCAAAATGATCACAAGAACGGTGAGCAAAAATCCCAGAACCACACAGGGGGACCTAGTGAATGACCTGCAGAGAGCTGGGACCAAAGTAACAAAGTCTACCATCAGTAACACACTACGCCGCCAGGGACTCAAATCCTGCAGTGCCAGACGTGTCCCCCTGCTTAAGCCAGTACATGTCCAGGCCCGTCTGAAGTTTCCTAGAGTGCATTTGGATGATCCAGAAGAGGATTGGGAGAATGTCATATGGTCAGATGAAACCAAAATAGAACTTTTTGGTAAAAACTCAACTCGTCGTGTTTGGAGGACAAAGAATGCTGAGTTGCATCCAAAGAACACCATAACTACTGTGAAGCATGGGGGTGGAAACATCATGCTTAGGGGCTGTTTTTCTGCAAAGGGACCAGGACGACTGATCCGTGTAAAGGAAAGAATGAATGGGGCCATGTATCGTGAGATTTTGAGTGAAAACCTCCTTCCATCAGCAAGGGCATTGAAGATGAAACGTGGCTGGGTCTTTCAGCATGACAATGATCCCAAACACACCGCTCGGGAAACGAAGGAGTGGCTTCGTAAGAAGCATTTCAAGGTCCTGGAGTGGCCTAGCCGGTCTCCAGATCTCAACCCCATAGAAAATCTTTGGAGGGAGTTGAAAGTCCGTGTTGCCCAGCAACAGCCCCAAAACGTCACTGCTCTAGAGGAGATCTGCATGGAGGAATGGGCCAAAATACCAGCAACAGTGTGTGAAAACCTTGTGAAGACTTACAGAAAATGTTTGACCTGTGTCATTGCCAACAAAGGGTATATAACACAGTATTTAGAAACTTTTGTTATTGACCAAATACTTATTTTCCACCATAATTTGCAAAAAAATTCATAACAAATCCTACAATGTGAATTTCTGGAGAAAAAAAATCCTCATTTTGTCTGTTGACGTGTAGTTGACGTGTACCTATGATGAAAATTACAGGCCTCTCTCATCTTTTTAAGTGGGATAACTTGCACAATTGGTGGCTGACTAAATACTTTTTTCCCCCCACTGTAGTTCCTATACTGTGCATTGTAAGTAAAGAATTGTTTCTGTCCAACAGTTTTCAACCATTAAGCAGTTGATTCCTAATAGATTGTTTTGTGTGAAGGACACCGTAAAGACAGCACCCAGGTTTGGGGTCAAGTCCATTTCAATTCAATAAATTCAGCACAATATGGAAAACACACAGGTGTGAGGTAGATTGGTTGTATGTACAGCCATTGGTTATTGAGAGCAGAGGAGTTGAGGTGTGGTCTTTACTCCCAATATTCAGTTGTATGTTACAGTTCCACACCAAATAGGGAATTTTGGATATCCTTATCTTTGTAACCTGTGCTTGATATTCAGCTCATTGCAGTAAAGCAATTCAACCATTACAGATTAATATCTCACCCAGATGTTTAGAGAGTGAATAAGGATACGTACACATCTGCATCTGCTGTACAAGGCTGGAAAGCTAATTCATAAAATAACACCATGCTGCCACACGCACACACATACACTCATGTCTGTTGTTGGTAATGTATTTTTTCTTCACTCTTAGATTCAACATATTTTCCATCGCTCCATCCCAGTTGGAATTCCAACTCAGTTCCAAGTGATCCAACTGTAGAATATAGAACTGTAGAATATACATGTAGAACTGCCCAAATAGGGATTTGGACCAGAATCTATCTGGTCCCCACTGATCTAATTCCGTAGTAGTACTGAAACAAAGAAGTTTGCAAGCAAAACACCACAGCCATGTACAGTACAATGTGAGGACAATACATATTGAATACTTTTATCTGAATACAATTCAGTCACTTAGTGATTCAATTTGAATTTCTGGTTAATTCCTGAATTGACTGAATTTAAATGGAATTTACCCCCAACCCTGACCCGAATCCTTATTAGCCTAATTACCAACCTGTAAAATATTCTCAATCAATAATACTGATTTCCAAACCTTGGATTATTTGAGAGATTCCATATACCGACAACAGCTTTGTGTGAAATAATGATTCCACTGTAGTCCAGCTTAATCCAGCTAACATCATTGAGGAATAGGAAATAGGTAATACAATATTGATACAGCATCTGAAATATTCAATACAGTTTTAACACACAGTATCTGAAGTAGTCAAGACTATATTGGTATAGTATCTAACATAGCTTTATGGTGAGATAAAGAGATGGTATTAAACATAGAGGCTAGAGAAGAGAGCTGTGTTCAGATATAACCCATCTGGCTAACAGAGAGATATCATTACTATTCTATTCTCAAGGTTTCTCTGCCTCACTTGTTACATAACCACTGCATGCACTGAAACCTACAGTACACACACACACACACACACACACACACACACACACACACACACACACACACACACACACACACAAAGTAAAAGGTGCAGTGACACAAACAAAGGATTTTTCTTTGCACAACAAACACACACAGACACACCACACACACCTTGCCTGTGGCCAGCATCGCTAATTAGCAGAACATCATGTAGAAGTCGTGTGCCACTCACCATGTGAGGTGTCAAATATATCCGTCCTTCCAAAATCCCTCTCTTTAACTCCTCCACAACTTCACATCTCTCTCGCGCTCCCTCACTCAGAGCCATCTCCTCCGCTCTCGCCCATACCTGGCTCCCCCTCGCTCACTCACACACACACATTGGCACTGAGAAAGACTGCCGACTGCACCTCTCACCATCATCAGCTGTACTGAGGAGAAATTCACTCCGGCTTTTTTCAGATTAAATGAGAAGTGGTTGTTATGGTGATAGGATACAAAGAGTGAGCTCTGACTGCCAGAAACGTATGTGTGTGGGAAGAGCAGTCTGTGCATGCGTGTGTGTGGGAAGAGCAGTCTGTGCGTGCGTGTGGGAAGAGCAGTCTGTGCATGCGTGTGTGTGGGAAGAGCAGTCTGTGCGTGCGTGTGGGAAGAGCAGTCTGTGCGTGTGCACTATGAAATGCATTACTAGAAGGGCCGGAGGGATGTTTAGCTAGCAATGTGTTT
>NW_028163895.1:0-13766 GCF_964263955.1 Coregonus lavaretus | reverse complement strand
ACCAAGATAAATGATTTTTTACTCATGTTGCTAGAATGCAAATGTCCATTCTAGGGATTATATACTGTCCCCAGTGCTTCATTTGAGCTGGATCCTGACGGAACAGGATCTGGCACCTGTCAGTTTTGGACTTTTTCTTTCCAGAACCTATTTGCCAGGATCCGGTACCACTCGTGGCATGATTTTTTTTATTTCTCCACAGTTTGCAATGCAACATATTTTTTGACCCATCACACCTTTTTGCTTTATCTGAATTTAGGGTTTTTACAAACCAACCAAACCTTTTGGAGAGCGCAACGGTCCCCTTTTGATTAACTGTTTGCGATATAAACATTCTAATAAAAGCGATCGGAGTTCATTCGAGTTGCCTCCTCTGTAATTCTCCTGCCCCACGAAAAAAACATAATATGAAAAGGTAGATTTTCAGCACGTGCCTGATATTCTACGAATTTATTTGGGTTGGGCCCGGGCCGGGTTTATGGTTTCCGCAACATTGCATCCTCTTAGAATTAGTGGTGACTCTAATTGACCCCTGGAGTTTCTGCTAGTATATATTTGCATCTTCGGTTAGTTGAGGGGTTCTTGGAGGAGCCTTTAAGGGTTCGATGTAGCAACGGATTCCTGGGGGAACCCCGGAGTGGAGACGGGGCTTATCAGGAGCATGGGGTTAAGATATATATTTTTTTGTCCACCCGTTAAGAGTTCATGTAATTCTTGCTCATCTGTTCTGTTGTATTGTCGTCACATGTTAAGGTTGAACACTGACAATTTTGTAGCTCAATGAGGCTAACAGAGGAGTGCAAATCCCAAAGTTGGAATAGTTACCACTTCATTACTGTACGTAATCAGCAATCTTAATATTATTCATATTATATTAGAAAATGTAATATGCATAAATATTCAAGGTACATTTTAATTTGCAGTGTACAAACTTTACATGATGAACTGGAATAACATTTACGCTAACGGGGTTGACCAAAAAATAACTATCTGAAAGTCACGCCCCCAATAACCCACACCTCCAATCTGATAGGCTGACACCTCTACGATAGGTTGAAAATGTAACCCCTCCCATCACAAAAAGGTTCCGGTTCGAAGCTTATTTTTTAAAAAATTGCCTACAGATGTCGGATCTTAATATGACCCATTTCATCGCAAGAGGAAAATAATCCTGCAGCAGGAGGATTTGAATAAATATTTAAGATGTATAATGGCCACCAGGGGGCAGCTGGAAACGGTATTTGTAGGCTATACAATACAGTACCATACCTAGGGGATATTATTTGGGGAAGGCTGTGCAACCCAACCGTCCTCATACCATCAAGTATCATCAAGTATCATCAAGTATTCTCACGGCTTGCTAGAGCATTGTGAACTGCCGTAGTGCAGTGGTCCGAGCAGCACGCTCAGGCTCCGAGCATCGCCACTTCGCGCCCAGCGCTGGGCAACCATTTTCACACTTTGTACGAATGGAAACTAACGTTGGTGTTGCGTACTGTTATTACTTAACCAATCCGAAAGGCTGCTGGCTACCTGCCTCAAAAAAAGGTACCTACCTTTAGTGGGTAGCACTTTTCCGGTAGGTTACTGCCATTTGGGACGGGATTCGAAGGCAGCGTTCACATTCCACCGAGCGCGAGGCGGTTTGTAGCCACCATGGCATGCTGCTCCATCGTTGTGGACATGACAGGTGAGCTTGCATGCATGACATCATACAGGCTACTATTTGTTGAGATGGCTAAATAAGCTATTTTACTGAACGCTTAATAGCCATAATAGTGGTGTTTTACTGTGAAGCTAATATTGCATTAGATCTGCAGTTTTTTTTCCTAATGAGCAGGCTTGCATTATTAATTCATTATTGATTCATTCATAATACTATCACACCCGTGCATAGTAATGCCACCGATGTTCAAGACAAAATGGTTTTATATTAATTGATAACTAATATTGAAAGGTGATGTGATGCAATCTAACTAGATTGGAAGGCCCAGGCTACTTCCTCCTAATGTAAGCTAAATGCATTGGATACAAAACAAATACTGGCATGTGATAAAGGATAACATGTCCAATAATAATTATATAAATGCATATCAAACAGGAATTAAATGAATCCAGCATTGTAATATTATTGATGCCTTTCTCTCTCCTTGCAGGGTATTAGACAGATGAACAACAGGCACCAGATGCCCAGGCCTCAAAACCAGAAACACGTAGAGACATCACTTGTCATTTTGAATAAATGTTAACGTTTTTATTGTTTTTCCTGTACCTATATGTTAATGAGTCCTTAAAACACAGTCCACTGTACAAATTAAGTAATTCCCTAATCTCAAGGAGATTAACCTCCAACGTTCATAAGCTTGTTCAGTACATGAGGGCAAATTTAGTCATGACCGTCCCAGGTTGTTTTAAACACAGGACAGGAATTTACAGGTTTTTGTTCCAGCCCTTCACTAACACCTCATTCAACTAATTGTGGTTTAAAGTGAAGACTTGCACACAGTGCAACCCCCTGGGACAGAAATCACGTCTGTATTTTAGAATGAGCTTCATAAATTACAATGTTCTGACAAAACCTGCATGATACACAATAACGTGGGTGAATCTATTTCAATCTAACATTGTGATGTTGCACACTCCTTAATAAAATCCTGGGATATACTGATTATCCTGGTGGCTGGGAGGTTCACAACACGTTCTTTACATTTGCCGTGTGTCAGGGTGGGATGTCCTTCAAGCTGTAACAAGCAGAGACAAAGGGGGGAGAAATTAACCTCAATGCTTATATTTCAGTGCTGGTTCAAGTCGCTGAAGCCACGACTACCTTTTATTAATGTGCAATCGGTTTGTTAAGTTGTGCATATTTTTAGGCTTGGTCAAGTTGTTTACTTTTAACTAATTTAGTAACACCAACCCCAATGGTGAAACACAATAGGGGAAGGGAAAGTGACAAGAGAAAGTTAGCTAACGTTAGCATGGTAAACAGACACCGCGTGCAGCTAGCTAGCGAAACAGACTCATCAACAGAACTTACAAATAACTTGGCTGGCTAGCAAGCCTAGATTGAACAGAACACAGCTGGCTGCAATTCCTACCTTTTCATCAGATGTTGTTAAAAATGTCTTACCTCCAAACAAGTCCGATAGGAATGTTTTTCTCCTGCCAAGCCAATGCAATGGAGTGAAACGCGATTAGTCCCTGAAAACAAATGGGGGGAAAAAACGATTTGCTTCATGTCTTTAGAACATGACGCCGTACTGTATGGCTACTGTTTTGCAAGCTCAGATTCTTTTGCCGGTTATTTTTACTTTATTTTCACTACATAGAGAATAGAGTGTCATGTGGTCTAAAGTAGTGCACTACATAGGGAATAGAGTGTCATGTGGTCTAAAGTAGTGCACTGCATAGGGAATAGAGTGTCATGTGGTCTAAAGTAGTGCACTACATAGGGAATAGAGTGCTGTTTGGAACACAGCCTAGGAGACCAAAGGGTGGCTGGGGTTTCTGCTGTACGTTGGGATGTTTTTGTATCTAAGTTGTCAAACTATTGAAAGAGAGATACATCTACTATGTATTTTTGTGATAATAAAACAATCCAAAGTAGCAATGATAATTAACGAGAATAATGTTGTGTTTGTGATATCAAAAGAGGACCATCGCGCAGGTTGGTTTGCAAAACACCTAAATTCATACAGTGAGAGAAAAAAATATTTGATCCCCGGCTGATTTAGTACGTTTGCCCACTGACAAAGAAATGATCAGTCTATAATTTTAATGGGAAGGTTTATTTGAACAGTGAGAGACAGAATAACAACAACAAAATCCAGAAAAAACGCAAGTCAAAAATGCTATAAATTGATTTGCATTTTAATGAGGGAAATAAATATTTGACCCCCTCTCAATCATAAAGATTTCTGGCTCCCAGGAGTCTTTTATACAGGTAACGAGCTGAGATTAGGAGCACACTCTTAAAGGGAGTGCTCCTAATCTCAGTTTGTTACCTGTATAAAAGACACCTGTCCACAGAAGCAATCAATCAATCAGATTCCAAACTCTCCACCATGGCCAAGACCAAAGAGCTCTCCAAGGATGTCAGGGACAAGATTGTAGACCTACACAAGGCTGGAATGGACTACAAGACCATCGCCAAGCAGCTTGGTGAGAAGGTGACAACAGTTGGTGTGATTATTCGCAAATGGAAGAAACACAAAAGAACTGTCAATCTCCCTCGGCCTGGGGCTCCATGCAAAATCTCACCTCGTGGAGTTGCAATGATCATGAGAACGGTGAGGAATCAGCCCAGAACTACACGGGAGGATCTTGTCAATGATCTCAAGGCAGCTGGGACCATAGTCACCAAGAAAACAATTGGTAACACACTATGCCGTGAAGGACTGAAATCCTGCAGCGCCCGCAAGGTCCCCCTGCTCAAGAAAGCACATATACAGGGCCGTCTGAAGTTTGCCAATGAACATCTGAATGATTCAGAGGAGAACTGGGTGAAAGTGTTATGGTCAGATGAGACCAAAATGGAGCACATTGGCATCAACTCAACTCGCCGCGTTTGGAGGAGGAGGAATGCTGCCTATGACCCCAAGAACACCATCCCCACCGTCAAACATGGAGGTGGAAACATTATGCTTTGGGGGTGTTTTTCTGCTAAGGGGACAGGACAACTTCACCGCATCAAAGGGACGATGGACAGGGCCATGTACCGTCAAATCTTGGGAGAGAACCTCCTTCCCTCAGCCAGGGCATTGAAAATGGGTTGTGGATGGGTATTCCAGCATGACAATGACCCAAAACACACGGCCAAGGCAACAAAGGAGTGGCTCAAGAAGAGGCACATTAAGGACCTGGAGTGGCCTAGCCAGTCTCCAGACCTTAATCCCATAGAAAATCTGTGGAGGGAGCTGAAGGTTCGAGTTGCCAAACGTCAGCCTCGAAACCTTAATGACTTGGAGAAGATCTGCAAAGAGGAGTGGGACAAAATCCCTCCTGAGATGTGTGCAAACCTGGTGGCCAACTACAAGAAACGTCTGACCTCTGTGATTGCCAACAAGGGTTTTTGCCACCAAGTACTAAGTCATGTTTTGCAGAGGGGGTCAAATACTTATTTCCCTCATTAAAATGCAAATCAATTTATAACATTTTTGACATGCGTTTTTCTGGATTTTTTCGTTGTTATTCTGTCTCTCACTGTTCAAATAAACCTACCATTAAAATTATAGACTGATCATGTCTTTGTCAGTGGGCAAACGTACAAAATCAGCAGGGGATCAAATACTTTTTTCCCTCACTGTATAAGCAAGTGTGATGGGTCCGCACTCAAAAAGATGTCGCATAAAGCTTCATTTTTAGATGTTTATATTCACTGCATCAGGGATAGTGTAAACAGATGCTTAGACTTTGCAGTGTTTAGGTATTTACATTTACATTTTAGTCATTTAGCAGAAGCTCTTATCCTGAGCGACTTACAGTTAGTGAGTGCATACATTTTCATACTGGCCCCCCGTAGGAAACGAACCCACAACCCTGGCGTTGCAAGCGCCATGCTCTACCAACTGAGCTACAGGTATGTTTGTGATATCTCACACAAGAGTGATTCCCAACTGGTGGACCATGTTAGCACATAAGGAAGATGGCGCCGTACTGTACGGCTGTCGTCTCGCGAGCTCTGATCCAACTTTGCTATTTTGTGATTATTTCTTATCTTAACTTTTTTTTTTGCACTAAATGTATCCCCTATAATTTCTTATAACCGACAATAACTTTTGAATATCGGATCGGCAGTCACTTACCTCAAGTCCGGCTTCAATTTCGACTTCGACTCATCTGCCCTGGGCTCTTTCTGTAATTCCGACCCAATTTTGGGGGTATCCAAGAGGAAACGCCGGCGTTACAGAGGCAAGAGAGGTTAAGGCGAAGAGAAATCCGACCACCTCTTCCCTCCATTCTACTGGCCAATGTACAGTCACTTGATGATAAGATGGATGACCTCCGATTTGGAGGGATTTGCTACCAACAGGACTCTCATAACTGCAATATTCTCTGCTTTTCTGAAACATGGCTTTCGGACAAGATACACCCCCCCCCCCCCCCCTCTTCACCAACAGTAAATGTTTTGCTGACTCTAGTGCAGTGGAAGTGTCACCCACTGTTCACCCGTCTTGGAATACCCAATGGTCAAATGCCGACCCTTCTACCTCCTGAGAGAGTTTTCATCTGTTATCGTGACTGTTGTAGACGTTCCACATCAGGACAATAAAAACAACAAGACTGTACAAGGGTATAAACATGCACCCGAAGGCTGCTTTCCTTGTGGCCGGCAATTTTAATTCCGCGTCATTAAGATACGTAATGCCCAACTGTCATTAACACGTGAGAATGCTATTCATTGACTACAGCTCAGCATTCAACACCATAGTGCCCTCTAAGCTCATCACTAAGCTAAGGATCCTGGGACTAAACACCTCCCTCTGCAACTGGATCCTGGACTTCCTGACGGGCCGCCCCCAGGTGGTAAGGGTAGGTAACAACACATCTGCCACACTGATCCTCAACACGGGGGCCCCTCAGGGGTGCGTGCTCAGTCCCCTCCTGTACTCTCTGTTCACCCATGACTGCATGGCCAGGCACGACTCCAACACCATCATTAAGTTTGCCGACGACACAACAGTGGTAGGCCTGATCACCGACAACGATGAGACAGCCTATAGGGAGGAGGTCAGAGATCTGGCCGTGTGGTGCCAGGACAACAACCTCTCCCTCAACGTGACCAAGACAAAGGAGATGATTGTGGACTACAGGAAAAAAAAGAGGACTGAGCACGCCCCCATTCTCATCGACGGGGCTGTAGTGGAACAGGTTGAGAGCTTCAAGTTCCTTGGTGTCCACATCACCAACGAACTATCATGGTCCAAACACACCAAGACAGTCGTGAAGAGGGCACGACAAAGCCTATTCCCCCTCAGGAGACTAAAAAGATTTGGCATGGGTCCTCAGATCCTCAAAAAATTCTACAGCTGCACCATCGAGAGCATCCTGACTGTTTGCATCACCGCCTGGTATGGCAACTGCTTGGCCTCCGACCGCAAGGCACTACAGAGGGTAGTGCGTACGGCCCAGTACATCACTGGGGCAAAGCTTCCTGCCATCCAGGACCTCTATGCCAGGCGGTGTCAGAGGAAGGCCCTCAAAATTGTCAAAGACTCCAGCCACCCTAGTCATAGACTGTTCTCTCTGCTACCGCACGGCAAGCGGTACCGGAGTGCCAAGTCTAGGTCCAAAAGACTTCTCAACAGCTTCTACCCCCAAGCCATAAGACTCCTGAACAGCTAATCATGGCTACCCGGACTATTTGCACTGCCCCCCCACCCCATCCTTTTTACGCTGCTGCTACTCTGTTAAGTATTTATGCATAGTCACTTTAACTCTACCCACATGTACATATTACCTCAACTACCTTAACTAGCCGGTGCCCCCGCACATTGACTCTGCAACGGTACCCCCCTGTATATATAGCCTCCCTACTGTCACTTTATTTTTCTTCTGCTCTTTTTTTTTCTCAACACTCATATTATTTGTTGTTGGTTTATTTTTACTTTTTTTGTTTAAAATAAATGCACTGTTGGTTAAGGGCTGTAAGTAAGCATTTCACTGTAATGTCTGCACCTGTTGTATTCGGCGCATGTGACCAATAAAATTTGATTTGATTTGATTTGAACATGTGTCCTTCGCCACTAGGGGGCGATAAAGTCCTAGACCACTGTTACTCTACCCACAAGCAAGAATACAAGGCCCTCCCTCGTCCCCAATTCGGCAAATCAGATCATGACTCCGTACTCCTGCTTACTGTTTACAAGCAGAAGCTCAAAACAGGAAGTAACCGTGACATGCTCCGTTGAGAAATGGTCATCAGAATCAGAGATTATGCTACAGCACTGTTTTTGCTAGCGCTGATTGTAATACGTTCCAAGACGCCACCGATAACATCGATGAGCTAACCACCTCCGTCACCGGCTTCATTAGAAAATGCATCAGCGACGTTGTCCCCACAATAAAGGTTGAGTGCTACCCAGCCATGATCTGCCCAACGATGCCAAACAAACTCAATGCATTTTATGCACGAGTTGACAATAACAACACAGGACCGTGCGTGAGGGCCCCCACCAACCCAGAGGACTGGGTGATCTCGATCTCAACAGCGCCTCTTCCCCCTCAGGAGGCTGAAAAGATTTATCATGGGCCCTCAAATCCTCAAAAAGTTCTACAGCTGCACCGTTAAGAGCATTTTGACTGGCTGCATCACTGCTTGGTATGGCAACTGCTGGGTATGGCAACTGCTCGGCATCCGACCACAAGGCACTACAGAGGGTAGTGCGTACGGCCAAGTAGATCACTGGGGCCAAGCTTCCTGCCATTCAGGACCTTTATACCAGGCGGTGTCAAAGGAAGGCCCTAAAAATCGTCAAAGACTCCAGCCACCCAAGTCATGGACTCTTCTCTCTGCTACCACACGACAAGCGGTACTGATGCACCAAGTCTGGAACCAACAGGACATTCACGCACACTGACACTCCAACACACACACACACACACACCTGCACCCATACACACACACTGTTAGTTTGCTCACACACATTTATACTGACTACACATGTGCACACACACTCACTCACATCATCATATATGCTGCTGTTACTCTGTTTATCATATATCGGCGGCAGGTAGCCCAGTGATTACTGGTGTTGGGCCCCGAGCCGACTAGGAGAAAAACCTGTGAATGTGCCCTTCAGCAAGGCACTTAACCCTAATTGATCCTGTAAGTCGCTGTGGACAAGGTCAAATGTCAATATCCTGATGCCTAGTCACCTTACACCTCTATACATATCTACCTCCATCACTCCAGTCTCCCTGCACATTGTTAATATGGTACTGGAACTGACCCTGTATATAGTCACCTTACCCCTATACATATCTACCTCCATCACTCCAGTATCCCTGCACATTGTTAATATGGTACTGGAACTGACCCTGTATATAGTCACCTTACCCCTATACATATCTATCTCCATCACTCTAGTATCCCTGCACATTGTAAATATGGTATTTAAACTGACCCTGTATATAGTCACCTTACCCCTATACATATCTACCTCTATCACTCCATCTCGTGTGTTTTTGTTCTACCTTATGTTTTTTTATGTACTATATTGATATTGATTACTGCATTGTTGGGTTTACAGCTTGAAAGAAAGACATTTAACTTTACTTGTGGACGTGACATTAAAACTTTAGCTGGCTAGGAAGTTCACCAACACACGATTCGAAAAACTGTCTGGGTTTTCACAATTGACACATTTCTGAATCTACGATTAGTTATTTTAGTTGTTCATCTCTATACAGCCGATAAGCAGGACGAGATCGCCTGCTAGCTAGCTATCGCGTCCAATGTGTTAACTAGCTATCGCGTCCAATGTGTTAGCTAGCTGTCGCGTCCAATGTGTTAACTAGCTATCGCGTCCAATGTGTTAACTAGCTGTCGCGTCCAATGTGTTAACTAGCTATCGCGTCCAATGTGTTAGCTAGCTGTCGCGTCCAATGTGTTAACTAGCTGTCGCGTCCAATGTGTTAACTAGCTATCGCGTCCAATGTGTTAACTAGCTGTCGCGTCCAATGTGTTAACTAGCTATCGCGTCCAATGTGTTAGATAGCTGTCGCGTCAAATGTGTTAACTAGCTATCGCGTCCAATGTGTTAACTAGCTGTCGCGTCCAATGTGTTAACTAGCTATCGCGTCCAATGTGTTAACTAGCTAGCTAACGTTAGCTAGCTTGGCAATGGGCTGATGAACACCAGTTACTCAACATTTGAATTCACATATGAAAGTAATTTGTTGAACATAATTTGGTGAATAAATAAACGTTATACTTACATTTCACAAAATTATTCCTTATTCTTGTGGAAAATGTTATCCCAAGTGTGGACTTCTGTCCGCCATTAATTCAGAAAAGCAAGGTGTTATTGGATAACCTCCCCGGCTAAATGCGTTTATAAGGATTTTCATTGAAGAAATAGAACAGTGTGAAAGATGGGGAAGATAGGGGGAGGGTAAGGGCCAGATTCCAACCCTTTCCCGACTCTGGCATGTGTGCGCCAAGGTCAGCGGCTGTAACCCCTGGACCACACAGACCACCTGAGTGTCATTCTGTAACCCCGGGACCACACAGACCACCTGAGTGTCATTCTGTATCCCCTGGACCAAACAGACCACCTGAGTGTCATTCTGTATCCCCTGGACCACATAGACCACCTGAGTGTCATTCTGTAACCCCGGGACCACACAGACCTTATACCAGGGATCATCAACTAGATTCAGCCGCGGGCCGATTTCTTTCTTGATCGAATGGTCGGGGGGCCGGAACATAATTACAAATAATTTGGAGCAAATTGGCTGCAAGAAGTCCTAACAAATATGATTTTTTTGACTAAAACATAATCATTTCAAACCTTTGCTTACATTTCTATGCGATTACATGTGTCTCAATTATGCGTGGGAATGCCCGCCAGTTCGGAACATATTTCCTAAATTAAAATCACTTGGAACTGAAACTGATTTCCTGCTGTTTTTTTTTTTTTACAGTATTTTGTGTCCAACAATTAAATAACAATAATAATTTGGCTCAGAAATCTTTGGGTGCCAATTAAAAAACCACTTGCTGGCCGAATTCGGGCTGCGGGCCACCAGTTGGGACATCTTGATAATGTTCAGTCCCATAGAATGCTCAAAACAATTTGAATTATTACCACAACTTTTTTCACCACACCCCTTGTGTCTATCCCCCCGCTGCCCTCCACACCCCATTTGCCCACGCCGTGTGTGTGTGTGTGTGTGTGTTATCACAGCCCATGGTTTCCTGTTGTGCAATCACCAGCACCCTTCCAGACTCCGCCCTTTCTCTGAACACTGTGTACCCCAGCCTTTCATGAGGTTCCTGTGTGTATTTGTGTGTCTGTCTGTGTGTGTGTGTGTGTGTGTGTGTGTGTCTGTGTGTGTGTGTGTGTGTGTGTGTGTGTGTGTGTGTGTGTGTGTGTGTGTGTGTCTGTGTGTGTGTGTGTGTGTGTGTGTGTGTATGTGTGCGTGTGTGTGTGTGTGTGTGTATGTGTGCATGTGTGTGTGTGTTCCCACCTGTCCCCCTGCATGTGTTATCTGTCCAGTAGGCTGTACACCTGTCCTTTACAACTCACCTGGACATCCCATAATACGACCCAGAGCCACGATGAATGCCTTCACGCCTCGTAACCACGACAACGTCATATCACCGGGAGTAACGGCTGTCTGTAGCTCTGTCATTCAGACCTGCTATAGGGGGGTTTCCTCAAACATTTACTATTATAGGAATCAGGTGCTATTGGGGATGTAACCACACACATTATTGTTGTTAATCAATTCACCTTTAACTGCCTGGCACTCATTCCGGTGCTTTCCAGTGAAGGCAGGTGTGTGCGTGCGTGCGTGCGTGCGTGCGGGCGTGCGTGTGAGCTCCATGATGGTGTGGTCACCAGGTCTGGGTGTGGTCTGAGGGCCAAGTGCAGCTGAGGACGATTGTGGTCAAAAAGAGGTGTGGTTTTATAGTCAGGATGGGAGGGGCAGGGCTGTGTTGAGATATGTTCATGCACTTGATTTAATATTTTCTTGCACAGGGTGGTTCTTGAATTATGGTGACATTTAGGGCATGGCATTTTAGGGAAAATGAACTCTAGATTTTTATTTATTTAAATGTGTTTGGGTACATCTTCCCATTCTATATCAAATAATATGGTAGCTTAGCGACGGTGAATTGTTACCATTATGTTAACATTGTGCCACCAGTAGGAGTAGCAACACCAATTAGACATTTTAGGCAAATCAATCCTTGAAAAATTATTTACTAAAGTGATATGATTCATCTTTTCTTTTTTTTTCTTCTTTTTTTAAAATCATTTTGCTCACAATGTTATTTCCCTTCTTCTAAACACCAACTGACACTTTGGATTTTTGGACACCAACTTATCAATGGAATCCTCAAATACATAACATACTAAAAGGATGTAATTAGCCAAGAAGTTTCTTTAATACAGACCCCTTCCCCCGATAACAGTTGGAGAGAATGCTGAGTGATTTTCAAGGTGGTAACACCAATGACATACAACCAAGGGACACACATTTATACTAGTAAAGAAAATGTAATTTAATTGCCTTCTTTGTTTTTTATTGATCTATTCAGAAAGTTCTAGATATAGAAAATTATATTCACACCCTTTTACTTCTCCACATGTTGTTTTTGTTACAGCCTGAACTTAAAATGGATTAAATTGAGATTTTGTGTCACTGGCCTACACACAATACCCCATAATGCCAAAGTGGAATTATGGTTTTTAGACAATTTTTGCAAATTAATTACAAATTGAGTCAATAAATGTAATGGCTGTGATAGGAGAAAAATAAGGATGGATCAACAACATTGTAGTTACTCCACAATACTAACCTAAATGACGGAGTGAAAAGAAGGAAGTTTGTACAGAAAACAAATATTCCAAAACATGCATCCTGTTTGATATAAGGCACTAAATTAAAACTGCAAAAAATTGGGCTAAGAAATTAACTTTATGGACAATTACCTAAAACACAAGGCCAAATATACACTGGAGTTGCTCACCAAGACGACATTGAATGTTCCTGAGTGGCCCAGAAAAACGGTTGTCTAGCAATGATCAACAACCAACTTGGCAGAGCTTGAATAATTTTTTTAAAGAATAATGTGCAAATATTGTATCATCGAGGTGTGCAAAGCTCTTAGAAACTTACCCAGAAAGACTCACAGCTGAAATCGCTGCCGAAGGGGATTCTAACATGTATTGACTCAGGGGTGTGAAGACTTATGTAAATTAGATATTTCTGTATTTAATTTTCAATACATTTGCAAACATTTCTAAAAACATGCTTTCACTTTGTGGTATTGTATGTAGATGGGTGAGAAAAAAATCTATTTAATTCATTTTGAATTCAGGCTGTAACACAACAAAATGTGGAATAAATCAAGAGGTATGAATACTTTCTGAAGGCACTGTATTAAAACATTTTGTTCACTGTCTAGCGTTTAAAATAATAAATAGATATCTCTAAATCCCCAAACAAATCACTACACCTCACCAGTGGGACAAGCCAACCTGCTAGCCCCCAGTAGTTTCTACAATGCATAAACATACATGTGTTGCAGTATAAAGGACTTACATACGGTATGTTTTATTACTGAAAAACAGTTACATAAAACGTCAAATGTATTATTTGTCATGTTTTGTTAATTTTAAAGTGTTTTTACATGGTGCCAAAGTCAAGGAACAGCATTTAACAATTCAATAATGACCCCCATTGGAATCAATAATGACCCCCTTTGGAATCAATAATGACCCCCATTGGAATCAATAATGACCCCCCATTGGAATCAATAATGACCCCCATTGGAATCAATAATGACCCCCATTGGAATCAATAATGACCCCCATTGGAATCAATGAAATATTCCCCAAAATCCCAAAGTAGTCACAAAAACCAAGTTTTAGTACTGAAATCGAACAAATAAATACATCAGCTAGAGGAACACTAACCCTAACAATATGTGGTGTATGTGACAATAAAACATCTTCATTCATTCATTTTAGTCCTCTCTCTTTCTCTCTCTCTCTCTCTCTTTCCCTCTCTCTCTTTCTCTCTCTCTCTCT